>NW_028283481.1:0-10000 GCF_059441005.1 Hippichthys cyanospilos
CGGCCAAAAAAAGAGCAAAGTGCCGGTGTCCGCCCGGTTCCCCAAACGCCCCTGGTCGCCCAACTCAGGGGAGAAGTGCTGAAATGAGGCCGAGTTGCCTGGTTCCCTAAAGCGGCCAAATATTAGGCAAAGTGCCGGTGTCCGCCCGGTTCCCCAAACGCCCCTGGTCGCCCAACTCAGGGGCAGAAGTGCTGAAATGAGGCCGACCTGCCTGGTTCCCTGGAGCGGCCAAATATTAGGCAAAGTGCCGCTGTCCGCCCGGTTCCCCAAACGCCCCTGGTCGCCCAACTCAGGGCAGAAGTGCTGAAATGAGGCCGAGTGTCCTGGTTCCCTGGAGCGGCCAAATATTAGGCAAAAAGCCGGTGTCCGCCCGGTTCCCCAAACGCCCCTGGTCGCCCAACTCAGGGGCAGAAGTGCTGAAATGAGGCCGAGTTGCCTGGTTCCCTAAAGCGGCCAAAAAAAGAGCAAAGTGCCGGTGTCCGCCCGGTTCCCCAAACGCCCCTGGTCGCCCAACTCAGGGGAGAAGTGCTGAAATGAGGCCGAGTTGCCTGGTTCCCTAAAGCGGCCAAATATTAGGCAAAGTGCCGGTGTCCGCCCGGTTCCCCAAACGCCCCTGGTCGCCCAACTCAGGGGCAGAAGTGCTGAAATGAGGCCGACCTGCCTGGTTCCCTGGAGCGGCCAAAAAAAGAGCAAAGTGCCGGTGTCCGCCCGGTTCCCCAAACGCCCCTGGTCGCCCAACTCAGGGGAGAAGTGCTGAAATGAGGCCGAGTTGCCTGGTTCCCAAAATCGGCCAAATATTAGGCAAAGTGCCGGTGTCCGCCCGGTTCCCCAAACGCCCCTGGTCGCCCAACTCAGGGGCAGAAGTGCTGAAATGAGGCCGAGTTGCCTGGTTCCCTAAAGCGGCCAAAAAAAGAGCAAAGTGCCGGTGTCCGCCCGGTTCCCCAAACGCCCCTGGTCGCCCAACTCAGGGGAGAAGTGCTGAAATGAGGCCGAGTTGCCTGGTTCCCTAAAGCGGCCAAATATTAGGCAAAGTGCCGGTGTCCGCCCGGTTCCCCAAACGCCCCTGGTCGCCCAACTCAGGGGAGAAGTGCTGAAATGAGGCCGAGTTGCCTGGTTCCCTAAAGCGGCCAAATATTAGGCAAAGTGCCGGTGTCCGCCCGGTTCCCCAAACGCCCCTGGTCGCCCAACTCAGGGGCAGAAGTGCTGAAATGAGGCCGACCTGCCTGGTTCCCTGGAGCGGCCAAATATTAGGCAAAGTGCCGCTGTCCGCCCGGTTCCCCAAACGCCCCTGGTCGCCCAACTCAGGGCAGAAGTGCTGAAATGAGGCCGAGTGTCCTGGTTCCCTGGAGCGGCCAAATATTAGGCAAAAAGCCGGTGTCCGCCCGGTTCCCCAAACGCCCCTGGTCGCCCAACTCAGGGGCAGAAGTGCTGAAATGAGGCCGAGTTGCCTGGTTCCCTAAAGCGGCCAAAAAAAGAGCAAAGTGCCGGTGTCCGCCCGGTTCCCCAAACGCCCCTGGTCGCCCAACTCAGGGGAGAAGTGCTGAAATGAGGCCGAGTTGCCTGGTTCCCTAAAGCGGCCAAATATTAGGCAAAGTGCCGGTGTCCGCCCGGTTCCCCAAACGCCCCTGGTCGCCCAACTCAGGGGCAGAAGTGCTGAAATGAGGCCGACCTGCCTGGTTCCCTGGAGCGGCCAAAAAAAGAGCAAAGTGCCGGTGTCCGCCCGGTTCCCCAAACGCCCCTGGTCGCCCAACTCAGGGGAGAAGTG
The DNA here is from genome assembly GCF_059441005.1 of Hippichthys cyanospilos. Taxonomy (NCBI): domain Eukaryota; kingdom Metazoa; phylum Chordata; class Actinopteri; order Syngnathiformes; family Syngnathidae; genus Hippichthys; species Hippichthys cyanospilos. The sequence goes on from NW_028283481.1 coordinate 1,766, forward strand.
CTGAAATGAGGCCGAGTTGCCTGGTTCCCAAAATCGGCCAAATATTAGGCAAAGTGCCGGTGTCCGCCCGGTTCCCCAAACGCCCCTGGTCGCCCAACTCAGGGGCAGAAGTGCTGAAATGAGGCCGAGTTGCCTGGTTCCCTAAAGCGGCCAAAAAAAGAGCAAAGTGCCGGTGTCCGCCCGGTTCCCCAAACGCCCCTGGTCGCCCAACTCAGGGGAGAAGTGCTGAAATGAGGCCGAGTTGCCTGGTTCCCTAAAGCGGCCAAATATTAGGCAAAGTGCCGGTGTCCGCCCGGTTCCCCAAACGCCCCTGGTCGCCCAACTCAGGGGAGAAGTGCTGAAATGAGGCCGAGTTGCCTGGTTCCCTAAAGCGGCCAAATATTAGGCAAAGTGCCGGTGTCCGCCCGGTTCCCCAAACGCCCCTGGTCGCCCAACTCAGGGGAGAAGTGCTGAAGTCAGGCCGAGTTGCCTGGTTCCCTGGAGCGGCCAAATATTAGGCAAAGTGCCGCTGTCCGCCCGGTTCCCCAAACGCCCCTGGTCGCCCAACTCAGGGGCAGAAGTGCTGAAATGAGGCCGAGTTGCCTGGTTCCCTAAAGCGGCCAAAAAAAGAGCAAAGTGCCGGTGTCCGCCCGGTTCCCCAAACGCCCCTGGTCGCCCAACTCAGGGGCAGAAGTGCAGGAATGAGGCCGACCTGCCTGGTTCCCCGGAGCGGCCAAATATTAGGCAAAGTGCCGCTGTCCGCCCGGTTCCCCAAACGCCCCTGGTCGCCCAACTCAGGGGCAGAAGTGCAGGAATGAGGCCGACCTGCCTGGTTCCCTGGAGCGGCTAAAAATTAGGCAAAGTGCCGGTGTCAAACGCCCCTGGTCGCCCAGCCCAAAAAATGACAAAGTCCCACAAACGCCCCTGGTCGCCCAAACACTAAACGCCCCTGGTCGCCCAGCCGAAAAAATGACTAAGTGCCAACAGCGCCCCTGGTCGCCCAAACACTCAACGCCCCTGGTCGCCCAGCCGAAAAAATGACTAAGTGCCAACGGCGCCCCTGGTCGCCCAGCCGAAAAAATGACTAAGTGCCAACAGCGCCCCTGGTCGCCCAAACACTCAACGCCCCTGGTCGCCCAGCCGAAAAAAATGACTAAGTGCCAACAGCGCCCCTGGTCGCCCAGCCTTAAAAATGACTAAGTGCTAACAGCGCCCCTGGTCGCCCAGCCTTAAAAAATGACAAAGTCACACTTCAGGCCGAATTGTGCTGAAGTGAGGCCGACCTGCCTGGTTCCCTGGAGCGGCCAAATATTAGGCAAAGTGCCGCTGTCCGCCCGGTTCCCCAAACGCCCCTGGTCGCCCAACTCAGGGGCAGAAGTGCTGAAGTGAGGCCGACCTGCCTGGTTCCCAAAATCGGCCAAATATTAGGCAAAGTGCCGGTGTCCGCCCGGTTCCCCAAACGCCCCTGGTCGCCCAACTCAGGGGAGAAGTGCTGAAATGAGGCCGAGTTGCCTGGTTCCCTGGAGCGGCCAAATATTAGGCAAAGTGCCGCTGTCCGCCCGGTTCCCCAAACGCCCCTGGTCGCCCAACTCAGGGGCAGAAGTGCTGAAATGAGGCCGAGTTGCCTGGTTCCCTGGAGCGGCCAAATATTAGGCAAAGTGCCGGTGTCCGCCCGGTTCCTTAAACGCCCCTGGTCGCCCAACTGACCGGCAGAAGTGCTGAAATGAGGCCGACCTGCCTGGTTCCCTGGAGCGGCCAAATATTAGGCAAAGTGCCGCTGTCCGCCCGGTTCCCCAAACGCCCCTGGTCGCCCAACTCAGGGGCAGAAGTGCTGAAATGAGGCCGAGTTGCCTGGTTCCCTAAAGCGGCCAAATATTAGGCAAAGTGCCGGTGTCCGCCCGGTTCCCCAAACGCCCCTGGTCGCCCAACTCAGGGGCAGAAGTGCAGGAATGAGGCCGACCTGCCTGGTTCCCCGGAGCGGCCAAATATTAGGCAAAGTGCCGGTGTCAAACGCCCCTGGTCGCCCAGCCCAAAAAATGACAAAGTCCCACAAACGCCCCTGGTCGCCCAGCCGAAAAAATGACTAAGTGCCAACGGCGCCCCTGGTCGCCCAGCCGAAAAAATGACTAAGTGCCAACAGCGCCCCTGGTCGCCCAAACACTCAACGCCCCTGGTCGCCCAGCCGAAAAAATGACAAAGTGCCAACGGCGCCCCTGGTCGCCCAGCCGAAAAAATGACTAAGTGCCAACAGCGCCCCTGGTCGCCCAAACACTAAACGCCCCTGGTCGCCCAGCCGAAAAAATGACTAAGTGCCAACGGCGCCCCTGGTCGCCCAGGATTAAAAAATGACAAAGTCACACTTCAGGCCGACTTGTGCTGAGCAGAGGCCGGCGCTCCTGGTTCCCTGGAGCGGCCAAATTAAAGGCAATGTCCCGGTGTCATCCCGGTCCCTCAAACGCCCCTGGTCGCCCAGGATTAAAATATGACAAAGTCCCACTTCAGGCCGACTTGTGCTGAGCAGAGGCCGGCGTTCCTGGTTCCCTGGAGCGGCCAAATTAAAGGCAAAGTGCCGGTGTCATCCCGGTCCCTCAAACGCCCCTGGTCGCCCAGGATTAAAATATGACAAAGTCCCACTTCAGGCCGACTTGTGCTGAGCAGAGGCCGGCGTTCCTGGTTCCCTGGAGCGGCCGAATTAAAGGCAAAGTCCCGGTGTCAGCCCGGTCCCACAAACGCCCCTGGTCGCCCAGCCACACGGCGCCCCTGGTCGCCCATCCACAAAAACGGCAAAGTGTCAAAAATGCCCCTGGTCGCCCAGCCAATAAACGCCCCTGGTCGCCCATTCATAAAAACGGCAAAGTGTCAAAAATGCCCCTGGTCGCCCAGCCACTAGCCGCCCCTGGTCGCCCATCCATAAAAACGGCAAAGTGTCAAAAATGCCCCTGGTCGCCCAGCAAACAAACGCCCCTGGTCGCCCATCCATAAAAACGGCAAAGTGTCAAAAATGCCCCTGGTCGCCCAGCAAACAAACGCCCCTGGTCGCCCATCCATAAAAACGGCAAAGTGTCAAAAATGCCCCTGGTCGCCCAGCAAACAAACGCCCCTGGTCGCCCATCCATAAAAACGGCAAAGTGTCAAAAATGCCCCTGGTCGCCCAGCAAACAAACGCCCCTGGTCGCCCATCCATAAAAACGGCAAAGTGTCAAAAATGCCCCTGGTCGCCCAGCAAACAAACGCCCCTGGTCGCCCATCCATAAAAACGGCAAAGTGTCAAAAATGCCCCTGGTCGCCCAGCAAACAAACGCCCCTGGTCGCCCATCCATAAAAACGGCAAAGTGTCAAAAATGCCCCTGGTCGCCCAGCAAACAAACGCCCCTGGTCGCCCATCCATAAAAACGGCAAAGTGTCAAAAATGCCCCTGGTCGCCCAGCAAACAAACGCCCCTGGTCGCCCATCCATAAAAACGGCAAAGTGTCAAAAATGCCCCTGGTCGCCCAGCAAACAAACGCCCCTGGTCGCCCATCCATAAAAACGGCAAAGTGTCAAAAATGCCCCTGGTCGCCCAGCAAACAAACGCCCCTGGTCGCCCATCCATAAAAACGGCAAAGTGTCAAAAATGCCCCTGGTCGCCCAGCAAACAAACGCCCCTGGTCGCCCATCCATAAAAACGGCAAAGTGTCAAAAATGCCCCTGGTCGCCCAGCAAACAAACGCCCCTGGTCGCCCATCCATAAAAACGGCAAAGTGTCAAAAATGCCCCTGGTCGCCCAGCAAACAAACGCCCCTGGTCGCCCATCCATAAAAACGGCAAAGTGTCAAAAATGCCCCTGGTCGCCCAGCAAACAAACGCCCCTGGTCGCCCATCCATAAAAACGGCAAAGTGTCAAAAATGCCCCTGGTCGCCCAGCAAACAAACGCCCCTGGTCGCCCATCCATAAAAACGGCAAAGTGTCAAAAATGCCCCTGGTCGCCCAGCAAACAAACGCCCCTGGTCGCCCATCCATAAAAACGGCAAAGTGTCAAAAATGCCCCTGGTCGCCCAGCAAACAAACGCCCCTGGTCGCCCATCCATAAAAACGGCAAAGTGTCAAAAATGCCCCTGGTCGCCCAGCAAACAAACGCCCCTGGTCGCCCATCCATAAAAACGGCAAAGTGTCAAAAATGCCCCTGGTCGCCCAGCAAACAAACGCCCCTGGTCGCCCATCCATAAAAACGGCAAAGTGTCAAAAATGCCCCTGGTCGCCCAGCAAACAAACGCCCCTGGTCGCCCATCCATAAAAACGGCAAAGTGTCAAAAATGCCCCTGGTCGCCCAGCAAACAAACGCCCCTGGTCGCCCATCCATAAAAACGGCAAAGTGTCAAAAATGCCCCTGGTCGCCCAGCAAACAAACGCCCCTGGTCGCCCATCCATAAAAACGGCAAAGTGTCAAAAATGCCCCTGGTCGCCCAGCAAACAAACGCCCCTGGTCGCCCATCCATAAAAACGGCAAAGTGTCAAAAATGCCCCTGGTCGCCCAGCAAACAAACGCCCCTGGTCGCCCATCCATAAAAACGGCAAAGTGTCAAAAATGCCCCTGGTCGCCCAGCAAACAAACGCCCCTGGTCGCCCATCCATAAAAACGGCAAAGTGTCAAAAATGCCCCTGGTCGCCCAGCAAACAAACGCCCCTGGTCGCCCATCCATAAAAACGGCAAAGTGTCAAAAATGCCCCTGGTCGCCCAGCAAACAAACGCCCCTGGTCGCCCATCCATAAAAACGGCAAAGTGTCAAAAATGCCCCTGGTCGCCCAGCAAACAAACGCCCCTGGTCGCCCATCCATAAAAACGGCAAAGTGTCAAAAATGCCCCTGGTCGCCCAGCAAACAAACGCCCCTGGTCGCCCATCCATAAAAACGGCAAAGTGTCAAAAATGCCCCTGGTCGCCCAGCAAACAAACGCCCCTGGTCGCCCATCCATAAAAACGGCAAAGTGTCAAAAATGCCCCTGGTCGCCCAGCAAACAAACGCCCCTGGTCGCCCATCCATAAAAACGGCAAAGTGTCAAAAATGCCCCTGGTCGCCCAGCAAACAAACGCCCCTGGTCGCCCATCCATAAAAACGGCAAAGTGTCAAAAATGCCCCTGGTCGCCCAGCAAACAAACGCCCCTGGTCGCCCATCCATAAAAACGGCAAAGTGTCAAAAATGCCCCTGGTCGCCCAGCAAACAAACGCCCCTGGTCGCCCATCCATAAAAACGGCAAAGTGTCAAAAATGCCCCTGGTCGCCCAGCAAACAAACGCCCCTGGTCGCCCATCCATAAAAACGGCAAAGTGTCAAAAATGCCCCTGGTCGCCCAGCAAACAAACGCCCCTGGTCGCCCATCCATAAAAACGGCAAAGTGTCAAAAATGCCCCTGGTCACCCAGCAAACAAACGCCCCTGGTCGCCCATCCATAAAAACGGCAAAGTGTCAAAAATGCCCCTGGTCGCCCAGCAAACAAACGCCCCTGGTCGCCCATCCATAAAAACGGCAAAGTGTCAAAAATGCCCCTGGTCGCCCAGCAAACAAACGCCCCTGGTCGCCCATCCATAAAAAATGACTAAGTGCAAACAGCGCCCCTGGTCGCCCAAACACTCAACGCCCCTGGTCGCCCAGCCGAAAAAATGACTAAGTGCCAACGGCGCCCCTGGTCGCCCAAACACTCAACGCCCCTGGTCGCCCAGCCTTAAAAATGACTAAGTGCAAACGGCGCCCCTGGTCGCCCAGCCGAAAAAATGACAAAGTGCCAACAGCGCCCCTGGTCGCCCAACCGAAAAAATGACTAAGTGCCCGCATCTTTTGCGTTGACCCCCCACCTCTACCCTCAAACCAAAAAGATGCGGAGGTTTGACCCAGATCTCCAAAACACTATCGGCACATATATAGGGAACAGCATTTTAAGAGCTTTTGGAGCCGAAAATATGACAAAGTCCCACTTTTTCGAAAATATGACAAAGTCCCACTTTTCGAAAATATGACAAAGTCCCACTTTTTCGAAAATATGGCAAAGTCCCACTTTTCTGAAAATATGACAGAGTGCCACTTTTATCACAAATGAGTGCCTGGCTCCCCGGCAATGTGAAACACGAACACGGACTGGAGAAGCGGGCGGCTTTGCCGCTCGCCGCGGCCTCGCTCCGGAAGGGGGGGGGGGCCGCTTATGAAACACGAACACGGACTGGAGAAGCGGGCGGCGTTGCCGCTCGCCGCGGCCTCGCTCCGGGTGGGGGGGGGCCGCTAATGAAACACGAACACGGACTGGAGAAGCGGGCGGCTTTGCCGCTCTTCCCGGCCTCGCTCCGAGCGGGCGGGCCGAATATTAAACACGAACACGGACCGGAGAAGCGGGCGGCTCTGCCGCTCGCCGCGGCCTTTCGGGGGGGCCGCTTATGAAACACGAACACGGACCGGAGAAGCGGTCGGCTTAGCCGCTCTTCCCGGCCTCGCTCCGAGCGGGCGGGCCGAATATTAAACACGAACACGGACCGGAGAAGCGGGCGGCCTTTTGGCTCGCCGCGGCCTTTCGGGGGGGCCGCTTATGAAACACGAACACGGACCGGAGAAGCGGTCGGCTTAGCCGCTCTTCCCGGCCTCGCTCCGAGCGGGCGGGCCGAATATTAAACACGAACACGGACCGGAGAAGCGGGCGGCCTTTTGGCTCGCCGCGGCCTTTCGGGGGGGCCGCTTATGAAACACGAACACGGACCGGAGAAGCGGTCGGCTTAGCCGCTCTTCCCGGCCTCGCTCCGAGCGGGCGGGCCGAATATTAAACACGAACACGGACCGGAGAAGCGGGCGGCCTTTTGGCTCGCCGCGGCCTTTCGGGGGGGCCGCTTATGAAACACGAACACGGACCGGAGAAGCGGTCGGCTTAGCCGCTCTCCCCGGCCTCGCTCCGAGCGGGCGGGCCGAATATTAAACACGAACACGGACCGGAGAAGCGGGCGGCCTTTTGGCTCGCCGCGGCCTTTCGGGGGGGCCGCTTATGAAACACGAACACGGACCGGAGAAGCGGTCGGCTTAGCCGCTCTCCCCGGCCTCGCTCCGAGCGGGCGGGCCGAATATTAAACACGAACACGGACCGGAGAAGCGGGCGGCCTTTTGGCTCGCCGCGGCCTTTCGGGGGGGCCGCTTATGAAACACGAACACGGACCGGAGAAGCGGTCGGCTTAGCCGCTCTCCCCGGCCTCGCTCCGAGCGGGCGGGCCGAATATTAAACACGAACACGGACCGGAGAAGCGGGCGGCCTTTTGGCTCGCCGCGGCCTTTCGGGGGGGCCGCTTATGAAACACGAACACGGACCGGAGAAGCGGTCGGCTTAGCCGCTCTCCCCGGCCTCGCTCCGAGCGGGCGGGCCGAATATTAAACACGAACACGGACCGGAGAAGCGGGCGGCCTTTTGGCTCGCCGCGGCCTCGCTCCAGGCGGGCCGCTTAACGAACACGGACCAGAGAAAGCGGGCGGCCTTTCGGCTCGCCCCGGCCTCGCTCCAAGCGGGCCGCTTAACGAACACGGACTAAAGAAAGCGGGCGGCCTTTCGGCTCGCCCCGGCCTCGCTCCAAGCGGGCCGCTTAACGAACACGGACTAAAGAAAGCGGGCGGCCTTTCGGCTCGCCCCGGCCTCGCTCCAGGCGGGCCGCTTAACGAACACGGACCGGGGCAGCGGGCGGCCCCACGCGCTCGCCGCGGCCTCGCTCCGAGCGGGCCGCGTAACGAACACGAACACGGACCGGAGAAGCGGGCGGCCTTTCGGCTCGCCCCGGCCTCGCTCCAAGCGGGCCGCTTAACGAACACAGACCAATGCACGGGGGCGGCCCTCGCGCTCGCCCCGGCCCCGCTCCAGGCGGGCGCCTTACTAACACGGACCGAAGGCCGGCGGCCGCTCCTCGCGGCCACGCACCCACACCCCCGCACCGACCGATCGGCGATTACAACCTGCCATCGGAGGGCCCCCGCCGGCGCCGCCAGGCGCTCGGGCGGACGGCTCCTCCGGCCGCGGGTCCACTCCAGCGCCGGGGACGCGGCGAGCGCGGCCTCGCGGCCCCGCCCGCCAATGCCTCGGCGCGAAACGTATCTGGCGAGACCGAGACGGCCCGAATGTCACATTTTTTTCCGACGCACGCAGAGGTCCCACATCGGAGGGCCGTCGCGCCGGCGCCGGCGCCCGTTCGCTCGGGCTGTCCGCAGCGTCCCGCGGCCGTTCCCATCCGTGGAAATCTATTTCTCAAACCAGCCGCGCGCAC
>NW_028283481.1:20000-27827 GCF_059441005.1 Hippichthys cyanospilos
AGGCAAAGTGCCGGTGTCCGCCCGGTTCCCCAAACGCCCCTGGTCGCCCAACTCAGGGGCAGAAGTGCTGAAATGAGGCCGAGTTGCCTGGTTCCCTAAAGCGGCCAAAAAAAGAGCAAAGTGCCGGTGTCCGCCCGGTTCCCCAAACGCCCCTGGTCGCCCAACTCAGGGGAGAAGTGCTGAAATGAGGCCGAGTGTCCTGGTTCCCAAAATCGGCCAAATATTAGGCAAAGTGCCGGTGTCCGCCCGGTTCCCCAAACGCCCCTGGTCGCCCAACTCAGGGGCAGAAGTGCTGAAATGAGGCCGAGTTGCCTGGTTCCCTAAAGCGGCCAAAAAAAGAGCAAAGTGCCGGTGTCCGCCCGGTTCCCCAAACGCCCCTGGTCGCCCAACTCAGGGCAGAAGTGCTGAAGTCAGGCCGAGTGTCCTGGTTCCCTGGAGCGGCCAAATATTAGGCAAAAAGCCGGTGTCCGCCCGGTTCCCCAAACGCCCCTGGTCGCCCAACTCAGGGGAGAAGTGCTGAAGTCAGGCCGAGTTGCCTGGTTCCCTGGAGCGGCCAAATATTAGGCAAAGTGCCGCTGTCCGCCCGGTTCTCGGGCCGGCTGTAAAAACGACTAAGTCCAACTTCAGGCTGGGAAGTGGCAAACTGAGGCCGAGTGTCCTGGTTCCCAAAATCGGCCAAATATTAGGCAAAGTGCCGGTGTCCGCCCGGTTCCCCAAACGCCCCTGGTCGCCCAACTCAGGGGCAGAAGTGCTGAAATGAGGCCGAGTTGCCTGGTTCCCTAAAGCGGCCAAAAAAAGAGCAAAGTGCCGGTGTCCGCCCGGTTCCCCAAACGCCCCTGGTCGCCCAACTCAGGGGAGAAGTGCTGAAATGAGGCCGAGTTGCCTGGTTCCCTAAAGCGGCCAAATATTAGGCAAAGTGCCGGTGTCCGCCCGGTTCCCCAAACGCCCCTGGTCGCCCAACTCAGGGGCAGAAGTGCTGAAATGAGGCCGACCTGCCTGGTTCCCTGGAGCGGCCAAATATTAGGCAAAGTGCCGCTGTCCGCCCGGTTCCCCAAACGCCCCTGGTCGCCCAACTCAGGGCAGAAGTGCTGAAATGAGGCCGAGTGTCCTGGTTCCCTGGAGCGGCCAAATATTAGGCAAAAAGCCGGTGTCCGCCCGGTTCCCCAAACGCCCCTGGTCGCCCAACTCAGGGGCAGAAGTGCTGAAATGAGGCCGAGTTGCCTGGTTCCCTAAAGCGGCCAAAAAAAGAGCAAAGTGCCGGTGTCCGCCCGGTTCCCCAAACGCCCCTGGTCGCCCAACTCAGGGCAGAAGTGCTGAAGTCAGGCCGAGTGTCCTGGTTCCCTGGAGCGGCCAAATATTAGGCAAAAAGCCGGTGTCCGCCCGGTTCCCCAAACGCCCCTGGTCGCCCAACTCAGGGGAGAAGTGCTGAAGTCAGGCCGAGTTGCCTGGTTCCCTGGAGCGGCCAAATATTAGGCAAAGTGCCGCTGTCCGCCCGGTTCTCGGGCCGGCTGTAAAAACGACTAAGTCCAACTTCAGGCTGGGAAGTGGCAAACTGAGGCCGAGTGTCCTGGTTCCCAAAATCGGCCAAATATTAGGCAAAGTGCCGGTGTCCGCCCGGTTCCCCAAACGCCCCTGGTCGCCCAACTCAGGGGCAGAAGTGCTGAAATGAGGCCGAGTTGCCTGGTTCCCTAAAGCGGCCAAAAAAAGAGCAAAGTGCCGGTGTCCGCCCGGTTCCCCAAACGCCCCTGGTCGCCCAACTCAGGGGAGAAGTGCTGAAATGAGGCCGAGTTGCCTGGTTCCCTAAAGCGGCCAAATATTAGGCAAAGTGCCGGTGTCCGCCCGGTTCCCCAAACGCCCCTGGTCGCCCAACTCAGGGGCAGAAGTGCTGAAATGAGGCCGACCTGCCTGGTTCCCTGGAGCGGCCAAATATTAGGCAAAGTGCCGCTGTCCGCCCGGTTCCCCAAACGCCCCTGGTCGCCCAACTCAGGGCAGAAGTGCTGAAATGAGGCCGAGTGTCCTGGTTCCCTGGAGCGGCCAAATATTAGGCAAAAAGCCGGTGTCCGCCCGGTTCCCCAAACGCCCCTGGTCGCCCAACTCAGGGGCAGAAGTGCTGAAATGAGGCCGAGTTGCCTGGTTCCCTAAAGCGGCCAAAAAAAGAGCAAAGTGCCGGTGTCCGCCCGGTTCCCCAAACGCCCCTGGTCGCCCAACTCAGGGGAGAAGTGCTGAAATGAGGCCGAGTTGCCTGGTTCCCTAAAGCGGCCAAATATTAGGCAAAGTGCCGGTGTCCGCCCGGTTCCCCAAACGCCCCTGGTCGCCCAACTCAGGGGCAGAAGTGCTGAAATGAGGCCGACCTGCCTGGTTCCCTGGAGCGGCCAAAAAAAGAGCAAAGTGCCGGTGTCCGCCCGGTTCCCCAAACGCCCCTGGTCGCCCAACTCAGGGGAGAAGTGCTGAAATGAGGCCGAGTTGCCTGGTTCCCAAAATCGGCCAAATATTAGGCAAAGTGCCGGTGTCCGCCCGGTTCCCCAAACGCCCCTGGTCGCCCAACTCAGGGGCAGAAGTGCTGAAATGAGGCCGAGTTGCCTGGTTCCCTAAAGCGGCCAAAAAAAGAGCAAAGTGCCGGTGTCCGCCCGGTTCCCCAAACGCCCCTGGTCGCCCAACTCAGGGGAGAAGTGCTGAAATGAGGCCGAGTTGCCTGGTTCCCTAAAGCGGCCAAATATTAGGCAAAGTGCCGGTGTCCGCCCGGTTCCCCAAACGCCCCTGGTCGCCCAACTCAGGGGAGAAGTGCTGAAATGAGGCCGAGTTGCCTGGTTCCCTAAAGCGGCCAAATATTAGGCAAAGTGCCGGTGTCCGCCCGGTTCCCCAAACGCCCCTGGTCGCCCAACTCAGGGGCAGAAGTGCTGAAATGAGGCCGACCTGCCTGGTTCCCTGGAGCGGCCAAATATTAGGCAAAGTGCCGCTGTCCGCCCGGTTCCCCAAACGCCCCTGGTCGCCCAACTCAGGGCAGAAGTGCTGAAATGAGGCCGAGTGTCCTGGTTCCCTGGAGCGGCCAAATATTAGGCAAAAAGCCGGTGTCCGCCCGGTTCCCCAAACGCCCCTGGTCGCCCAACTCAGGGGCAGAAGTGCTGAAATGAGGCCGAGTTGCCTGGTTCCCTAAAGCGGCCAAAAAAAGAGCAAAGTGCCGGTGTCCGCCCGGTTCCCCAAACGCCCCTGGTCGCCCAACTCAGGGGAGAAGTGCTGAAATGAGGCCGAGTTGCCTGGTTCCCTAAAGCGGCCAAATATTAGGCAAAGTGCCGGTGTCCGCCCGGTTCCCCAAACGCCCCTGGTCGCCCAACTCAGGGGCAGAAGTGCTGAAATGAGGCCGACCTGCCTGGTTCCCTGGAGCGGCCAAATATTAGGCAAAGTGCCGCTGTCCGCCCGGTTCCCCAAACGCCCCTGGTCGCCCAACTCAGGGCAGAAGTGCTGAAATGAGGCCGAGTGTCCTGGTTCCCTGGAGCGGCCAAATATTAGGCAAAAAGCCGGTGTCCGCCCGGTTCCCCAAACGCCCCTGGTCGCCCAACTCAGGGGCAGAAGTGCTGAAATGAGGCCGAGTTGCCTGGTTCCCTAAAGCGGCCAAAAAAAGAGCAAAGTGCCGGTGTCCGCCCGGTTCCCCAAACGCCCCTGGTCGCCCAACTCAGGGCAGAAGTGCTGAAGTCAGGCCGAGTGTCCTGGTTCCCTGGAGCGGCCAAATATTAGGCAAAAAGCCGGTGTCCGCCCGGTTCCCCAAACGCCCCTGGTCGCCCAACTCAGGGGAGAAGTGCTGAAGTCAGGCCGAGTTGCCTGGTTCCCTGGAGCGGCCAAATATTAGGCAAAGTGCCGCTGTCCGCCCGGTTCTCGGGCCGGCTGTAAAAACGACTAAGTCCAACTTCAGGCTGGGAAGTGGCAAACTGAGGCCGAGTGTCCTGGTTCCCAAAATCGGCCAAATATTAGGCAAAGTGCCGGTGTCCGCCCGGTTCCCCAAACGCCCCTGGTCGCCCAACTCAGGGGCAGAAGTGCTGAAATGAGGCCGAGTTGCCTGGTTCCCTAAAGCGGCCAAAAAAAGAGCAAAGTGCCGGTGTCCGCCCGGTTCCCCAAACGCCCCTGGTCGCCCAACTCAGGGGAGAAGTGCTGAAATGAGGCCGAGTTGCCTGGTTCCCTAAAGCGGCCAAATATTAGGCAAAGTGCCGGTGTCCGCCCGGTTCCCCAAACGCCCCTGGTCGCCCAACTCAGGGGCAGAAGTGCTGAAATGAGGCCGACCTGCCTGGTTCCCTGGAGCGGCCAAATATTAGGCAAAGTGCCGCTGTCCGCCCGGTTCCCCAAACGCCCCTGGTCGCCCAACTCAGGGCAGAAGTGCTGAAATGAGGCCGAGTGTCCTGGTTCCCTGGAGCGGCCAAATATTAGGCAAAAAGCCGGTGTCCGCCCGGTTCCCCAAACGCCCCTGGTCGCCCAACTCAGGGGCAGAAGTGCTGAAATGAGGCCGAGTTGCCTGGTTCCCTAAAGCGGCCAAAAAAAGAGCAAAGTGCCGGTGTCCGCCCGGTTCCCCAAACGCCCCTGGTCGCCCAACTCAGGGGAGAAGTGCTGAAATGAGGCCGAGTTGCCTGGTTCCCTAAAGCGGCCAAATATTAGGCAAAGTGCCGGTGTCCGCCCGGTTCCCCAAACGCCCCTGGTCGCCCAACTCAGGGGCAGAAGTGCTGAAATGAGGCCGACCTGCCTGGTTCCCTGGAGCGGCCAAAAAAAGAGCAAAGTGCCGGTGTCCGCCCGGTTCCCCAAACGCCCCTGGTCGCCCAACTCAGGGGAGAAGTGCTGAAATGAGGCCGAGTTGCCTGGTTCCCAAAATCGGCCAAATATTAGGCAAAGTGCCGGTGTCCGCCCGGTTCCCCAAACGCCCCTGGTCGCCCAACTCAGGGGCAGAAGTGCTGAAATGAGGCCGAGTTGCCTGGTTCCCTAAAGCGGCCAAAAAAAGAGCAAAGTGCCGGTGTCCGCCCGGTTCCCCAAACGCCCCTGGTCGCCCAACTCAGGGGAGAAGTGCTGAAATGAGGCCGAGTTGCCTGGTTCCCTAAAGCGGCCAAATATTAGGCAAAGTGCCGGTGTCCGCCCGGTTCCCCAAACGCCCCTGGTCGCCCAACTCAGGGGAGAAGTGCTGAAATGAGGCCGAGTTGCCTGGTTCCCTAAAGCGGCCAAATATTAGGCAAAGTGCCGGTGTCCGCCCGGTTCCCCAAACGCCCCTGGTCGCCCAACTCAGGGGCAGAAGTGCTGAAATGAGGCCGACCTGCCTGGTTCCCTGGAGCGGCCAAATATTAGGCAAAGTGCCGCTGTCCGCCCGGTTCCCCAAACGCCCCTGGTCGCCCAACTCAGGGCAGAAGTGCTGAAATGAGGCCGAGTGTCCTGGTTCCCTGGAGCGGCCAAATATTAGGCAAAAAGCCGGTGTCCGCCCGGTTCCCCAAACGCCCCTGGTCGCCCAACTCAGGGGCAGAAGTGCTGAAATGAGGCCGAGTTGCCTGGTTCCCTAAAGCGGCCAAAAAAAGAGCAAAGTGCCGGTGTCCGCCCGGTTCCCCAAACGCCCCTGGTCGCCCAACTCAGGGGAGAAGTGCTGAAATGAGGCCGAGTTGCCTGGTTCCCTAAAGCGGCCAAATATTAGGCAAAGTGCCGGTGTCCGCCCGGTTCCCCAAACGCCCCTGGTCGCCCAACTCAGGGGCAGAAGTGCTGAAATGAGGCCGACCTGCCTGGTTCCCTGGAGCGGCCAAAAAAAGAGCAAAGTGCCGGTGTCCGCCCGGTTCCCCAAACGCCCCTGGTCGCCCAACTCAGGGGAGAAGTGCTGAAATGAGGCCGAGTTGCCTGGTTCCCAAAATCGGCCAAATATTAGGCAAAGTGCCGGTGTCCGCCCGGTTCCCCAAACGCCCCTGGTCGCCCAACTCAGGGGCAGAAGTGCTGAAATGAGGCCGAGTTGCCTGGTTCCCTAAAGCGGCCAAAAAAAGAGCAAAGTGCCGGTGTCCGCCCGGTTCCCCAAACGCCCCTGGTCGCCCAACTCAGGGGAGAAGTGCTGAAATGAGGCCGAGTTGCCTGGTTCCCTAAAGCGGCCAAATATTAGGCAAAGTGCCGGTGTCCGCCCGGTTCCCCAAACGCCCCTGGTCGCCCAACTCAGGGGAGAAGTGCTGAAATGAGGCCGAGTTGCCTGGTTCCCTAAAGCGGCCAAATATTAGGCAAAGTGCCGGTGTCCGCCCGGTTCCCCAAACGCCCCTGGTCGCCCAACTCAGGGGAGAAGTGCTGAAGTCAGGCCGAGTTGCCTGGTTCCCTGGAGCGGCCAAATATTAGGCAAAGTGCCGCTGTCCGCCCGGTTCCCCAAACGCCCCTGGTCGCCCAACTCAGGGGCAGAAGTGCTGAAATGAGGCCGAGTTGCCTGGTTCCCTAAAGCGGCCAAAAAAAGAGCAAAGTGCCGGTGTCCGCCCGGTTCCCCAAACGCCCCTGGTCGCCCAACTCAGGGGCAGAAGTGCAGGAATGAGGCCGACCTGCCTGGTTCCCCGGAGCGGCCAAATATTAGGCAAAGTGCCGCTGTCCGCCCGGTTCCCCAAACGCCCCTGGTCGCCCAACTCAGGGGCAGAAGTGCAGGAATGAGGCCGACCTGCCTGGTTCCCTGGAGCGGCTAAAAATTAGGCAAAGTGCCGGTGTCAAACGCCCCTGGTCGCCCAGCCCAAAAAATGACAAAGTCCCACAAACGCCCCTGGTCGCCCAAACACTAAACGCCCCTGGTCGCCCAGCCGAAAAAATGACTAAGTGCCAACAGCGCCCCTGGTCGCCCAAACACTCAACGCCCCTGGTCGCCCAGCCGAAAAAATGACTAAGTGCCAACGGCGCCCCTGGTCGCCCAGCCGAAAAAATGACTAAGTGCCAACAGCGCCCCTGGTCGCCCAAACACTCAACGCCCCTGGTCGCCCAGCCGAAAAAAATGACTAAGTGCCAACAGCGCCCCTGGTCGCCCAGCCTTAAAAATGACTAAGTGCTAACAGCGCCCCTGGTCGCCCAGCCTTAAAAAATGACAAAGTCACACTTCAGGCCGAATTGTGCTGAAGTGAGGCCGACCTGCCTGGTTCCCTGGAGCGGCCAAATATTAGGCAAAGTGCCGCTGTCCGCCCGGTTCCCCAAACGCCCCTGGTCGCCCAACTCAGGGGCAGAAGTGCTGAAGTGAGGCCGACCTGCCTGGTTCCCAAAATCGGCCAAATATTAGGCAAAGTGCCGGTGTCCGCCCGGTTCCCCAAACGCCCCTGGTCGCCCAACTCAGGGGAGAAGTGCTGAAATGAGGCCGAGTTGCCTGGTTCCCTGGAGCGGCCAAATATTAGGCAAAGTGCCGCTGTCCGCCCGGTTCCCCAAACGCCCCTGGTCGCCCAACTCAGGGGCAGAAGTGCTGAAATGAGGCCGAGTTGCCTGGTTCCCTGGAGCGGCCAAATATTAGGCAAAGTGCCGGTGTCCGCCCGGTTCCTTAAACGCCCCTGGTCGCCCAACTGACCGGCAGAAGTGCTGAAATGAGGCCGACCTGCCTGGTTCCCTGGAGCGGCCAAATATTAGGCAAAGTGCCGCTGTCCGCCCGGTTCCCCAAACGCCCCTGGTCGCCCAACTCAGGGGCAGAAGTGCTGAAATGAGGCCGAGTTGCCTGGTTCCCTAAAGCGGCCAAATATTAGGCAAAGTGCCGGTGTCCGCCCGGTTCCCCAAACGCCCCTGGTCGCCCAACTCAGGGGCAGAAGTGCAGGAATGAGGCCGACCTGCCTGGTTCCCCGGAGCGGCCAAATATTAGGCAAAGTGCCGGTGTCAAACGCCCCT
>NW_028283482.1:5000-12500 GCF_059441005.1 Hippichthys cyanospilos
AACTTCAGGCTGGGAAGTGGCAAACTGAGGCCGAGTGTCCTGGTTCCCAAAATCGGCCAAATATTAGGCAAAGTGCCGCTGTCCGCCCGGTTCTCGGGCCGGCTGTAAAAACGACTAAGTCCAACTTCAGGCTGGGAAGTGGCAAA
Organism: Hippichthys cyanospilos; assembly: GCF_059441005.1. Taxonomy (NCBI): domain Eukaryota; kingdom Metazoa; phylum Chordata; class Actinopteri; order Syngnathiformes; family Syngnathidae; genus Hippichthys; species Hippichthys cyanospilos. Next base: position 5,147 of record NW_028283482.1, read on the forward strand.
CTGAGGCCGAGTGTCCTGGTTCCCAAAATCGGCCAAATATTAGGCAAAGTGCCGGTGTCCGCCCGGTTCCCCAAACGCCCCTGGTCGCCCAACTCAGGGGCAGAAGTGCTGAAATGAGGCCGAGTTGCCTGGTTCCCTAAAGCGGCCAAAAAAAGAGCAAAGTGCCGGTGTCCGCCCGGTTCCCCAAACGCCCCTGGTCGCCCAACTCAGGGGAGAAGTGCTGAAATGAGGCCGAGTTGCCTGGTTCCCAAAATCGGCCAAATATTAGGCAAAGTGCCGGTGTCCGCCCGGTTCCCCAAACGCCCCTGGTCGCCCAACTCAGGGGCAGAAGTGCTGAAATGAGGCCGAGTTGCCTGGTTCCCTAAAGCGGCCAAAAAAAGAGCAAAGTGCCGGTGTCCGCCCGGTTCCCCAAACGCCCCTGGTCGCCCAACTCAGGGGAGAAGTGCTGAAATGAGGCCGAGTTGCCTGGTTCCCAAAATCGGCCAAATATTAGGCAAAGTGCCGGTGTCCGCCCGGTTCCCCAAACGCCCCTGGTCGCCCAACTCAGGGGCAGAAGTGCTGAAATGAGGCCGAGTTGCCTGGTTCCCTAAAGCGGCCAAAAAAAGAGCAAAGTGCCGGTGTCCGCCCGGTTCCCCAAACGCCCCTGGTCGCCCAACTCAGGGGAGAAGTGCTGAAATGAGGCCGAGTTGCCTGGTTCCCTAAAGCGGCCAAATATTAGGCAAAGTGCCGGTGTCCGCCCGGTTCCCCAAACGCCCCTGGTCGCCCAACTCAGGGGCAGAAGTGCTGAAATGAGGCCGAGTTGCCTGGTTCCCTAAAGCGGCCAAAAAAAGAGCAAAGTGCCGGTGTCCGCCCGGTTCCCCAAACGCCCCTGGTCGCCCAACTCAGGGGAGAAGTGCTGAAATGAGGCCGAGTTGCCTGGTTCCCAAAATCGGCCAAATATTAGGCAAAGTGCCGGTGTCCGCCCGGTTCCCCAAACGCCCCTGGTCGCCCAACTCAGGGGCAGAAGTGCTGAAATGAGGCCGAGTTGCCTGGTTCCCTAAAGCGGCCAAAAAAAGAGCAAAGTGCCGGTGTCCGCCCGGTTCCCCAAACGCCCCTGGTCGCCCAACTCAGGGGAGAAGTGCTGAAATGAGGCCGAGTTGCCTGGTTCCCAAAATCGGCCAAATATTAGGCAAAGTGCCGGTGTCCGCCCGGTTCCCCAAACGCCCCTGGTCGCCCAACTCAGGGGCAGAAGTGCTGAAATGAGGCCGAGTTGCCTGGTTCCCTAAAGCGGCCAAAAAAAGAGCAAAGTGCCGGTGTCCGCCCGGTTCCCCAAACGCCCCTGGTCGCCCAACTCAGGGGAGAAGTGCTGAAATGAGGCCGAGTTGCCTGGTTCCCTAAAGCGGCCAAATATTAGGCAAAGTGCCGGTGTCCGCCCGGTTCCCCAAACGCCCCTGGTCGCCCAACTCAGGGGCAGAAGTGCTGAAATGAGGCCGAGTTGCCTGGTTCCCTAAAGCGGCCAAAAAAAGAGCAAAGTGCCGGTGTCCGCCCGGTTCCCCAAACGCCCCTGGTCGCCCAACTCAGGGGAGAAGTGCTGAAATGAGGCCGAGTTGCCTGGTTCCCAAAATCGGCCAAATATTAGGCAAAGTGCCGGTGTCCGCCCGGTTCCCCAAACGCCCCTGGTCGCCCAACTCAGGGGCAGAAGTGCTGAAATGAGGCCGAGTTGCCTGGTTCCCTGGAGCGGCCAAATATTAGGCAAAGTGCCGGTGTCCGCCCGGTTCCTTAAACGCCCCTGGTCGCCCAACTGACCGGCAGAAGTGCTGAAATGAGGCCGACCTGCCTGGTTCCCTGGAGCGGCCAAATATTAGGCAAAGTGCCGCTGTCCGCCCGGTTCCCCAAACGCCCCTGGTCGCCCAACTGACCGGCAGAAGTGCTGAAATGAGGCCGACCTGCCTGGTTCCCCGGAGCGGCCAAATATTAGGCAAAGTGCCGCTGTCCGCCCGGTTCCCCAAACGCCCCTGGTCGCCCAACTCAGGGGAGAAGTGCTGAAGTCAGGCCGAGTTGCCTGGTTCCCTGAAACGGCCAAATATTAGGCAAAGTGCCGCTGTCCGCCCGGTTCCTCACACGCCCCTGGTCGCCCAACTTACCGGCAGAAGTGCTGAAGTCAGGCCGACCTGCCTGGTTCCCTGGAGCGGCCAAATATCAGGCAAAGTGCCGCTGTCCGCCCGGTTCCCCAAACGCCCCTGGTCGCCCAACTGACCGGCAGAAGTGCTGAAATGAGGCCGACCTGCCTGGTTCCCCGGAGCGGCCAAATATTAGGCAAAGTGCCGCTGTCCGCCCGGTTCCCCAAACGCCCCTGGTCGCCCAACTCAGGGGAGAAGTGCTGAAGTCAGGCCGAGTTGCCTGGTTCCCTGAAACGGCCAAATATTAGGCAAAGTGCCGCTGTCCGCCCGGTTCCTCACACGCCCCTGGTCGCCCAACTTACCGGCAGAAGTGCTGAAGTCAGGCCGACCTGCCTGGTTCCCTGGAGCGGCCAAATATTAGGCAAAGTGCCGGTGTCCGCCCGGTTCCTTAAACGCCCCTGGTCGCCCAACTGACCGGCAGAAGTGCTGAAATGAGGCCGACCTGCCTGGTTCCCTGGAGCGGCCAAATATTAGGCAAAGTGCCGCTGTCCGCCCGGTTCCCCAAACGCCCCTGGTCGCCCAACTCAGGGGAGAAGTGCTGAAATGAGGCCGAGTGTCCTGGTTCCCAAAATCGGCCAAATATTAGGCAAAGTGCCGGTGTCCGCCCGGTTCCCCAAACGCCCCTGGTCGCCCAACTCAGGGGCAGAAGTGCTGAAATGAGGCCGAGTTGCCTGGTTCCCCAAAGCGGGCAAAAAAAGAGCAAAGTGCCGGTGTCCGCCCGGTTCCCCAAACGCCCCTGGTCGCCCAACTCAGGGGCAGAAGTGCAGGAATGAGGCCGACCTGCCTGGTTCCCTGGAGCGGCTAAAAATTAGGCAAAGTGCCGGTGTCAAACGCCCCTGGTCGCCCAGCCCAAAAAATGACAAAGTCCCACAAACGCCCCTGGTCGCCCAGCCCAAAAAATGACAAAGTCCCACAAACGCCCCTGGTCGCCCAGCCGAAAAAATGACTAAGTGCCAACAGCGCCCCTGGTCGCCCAAACACTAAACGCCCCTGGTCGCCCAGCCGAAAAAATGACTAAGTGCCAACGGCGCCCCTGGTCGCCCAGCCGAAAAAATGACTAAGTGCCAACAGCGCCCCTGGTCGCCCAAACACTAAACGCCCCTGGTCGCCCAGCCGAAAAAATGACTAAGTGCCAACGGCGCCCCTGGTCGCCCAGGATTAAAAAATGACAAAGTCACACTTCAGGCCGACTTGTGCTGAGCAGAGGCCGGCGCTCCTGGTTCCCTGGAGCGGCCAAATTAAAGGCAATGTCCCGGTGTCATCCCGGTCCCTCAAACGCCCCTGGTCGCCCAGGATTAAAATATGACAAAGTCACACTTCAGGCCGACTTGTGCTGAGCAGAGGCCGGCGCTCCTGGTTCCCTGGAGCGGCCAAATTAAAGGCAATGTCCCGGTGTCATCCCGGTCCCTCAAACGCCCCTGGTCGCCCAGGATTAAAATATGACAAAGTCACACTTCAGGCCGACTTGTGCTGAGCAGAGGCCGGCGCTCCTGGTTCCCTGGAGCGGCCAAATTAAAGGCAATGTCCCGGTGTCATCCCGGTCCCTCAAACGCCCCTGGTCGCCCAGGATTAAAATATGACAAAGTCACACTTCAGGCCGACTTGTGCTGAGCAGAGGCCGGCGCTCCTGGTTCCCTGGAGCGGCCAAATTAAAGGCAAAGTGCCGGTGTCAGCCCGGTCCCTCAAACGCCCCTGGTCGCCCAGGATTAAAATATGACAAAGTCCCACTTCAGGCCGACTTGTGCTGAGCAGAGGCCGGCGTTCCTGGTTCCCTGGAGCGGCCAAATTAAAGGCAAAGTGCCGGTGTCATCCCGGTCCCTCAAACGCCCCTGGTCGCCCAGGATTAAAATATGACAAAGTCCCACTTCAGGCCGACTTGTGCTGAGCAGAGGCCGGCGTTCCTGGTTCCCTGGAGCGGCCGAATTAAAGGCAAAGTCCCGGTGTCAGCCCGGTCCCACAAACGCCCCTGGTCGCCCAGCCACACGGCGCCCCTGGTCGCCCATCCACAAAAACGGCAAAGTGTCAAAAATGCCCCTGGTCGCCCAGCCAATAAACGCCCCTGGTCGCCCATTCATAAAAACGGCAAAGTGTCAAAAATGCCCCTGGTCGCCCAGCCACTAGCCGCCCCTGGTCGCCCATCCATAAAAACGGCAAAGTGTCAAAAATGCCCCTGGTCGCCCAGCAAACAAACGCCCCTGGTCGCCCATCCATAAAAACGGCAAAGTGTCAAAAATGCCCCTGGTCGCCCAGCAAACAAACGCCCCTGGTCGCCCATCCATAAAAACGGCAAAGTGTCAAAAATGCCCCTGGTCGCCCAGCAAACAAACGCCCCTGGTCGCCCATCCATAAAAACGGCAAAGTGTCAAAAATGCCCCTGGTCGCCCAGCAAACAAACGCCCCTGGTCGCCCATCCATAAAAACGGCAAAGTGTCAAAAATGCCCCTGGTCGCCCAGCAAACAAACGCCCCTGGTCGCCCATCCATAAAAACGGCAAAGTGTCAAAAATGCCCCTGGTCGCCCAGCAAACAAACGCCCCTGGTCGCCCATCCATAAAAACGGCAAAGTGTCAAAAATGCCCCTGGTCGCCCAGCAAACAAACGCCCCTGGTCGCCCATCCATAAAAACGGCAAAGTGTCAAAAATGCCCCTGGTCGCCCAGCAAACAAACGCCCCTGGTCGCCCAGCCGAAAAAATGACTAAGTGCAAACAGCGCCCCTGGTCGCCCAAACACTCAACGCCCCTGGTCGCCCAGCCGAAAAAATGACTAAGTGCCAACGGCGCCCCTGGTCGCCCAAACACTCAACGCCCCTGGTCGCCCAGCCTTAAAAATGACTAAGTGCAAACGGCGCCCCTGGTCGCCCAGCCGAAAAAATGACAAAGTGCCAACAGCGCCCCTGGTCGCCCAACCGAAAAAATGACTAAGTGCCCGCATCTTTTGCGTTGACCCCCCACCTCTACCCTCAAACCAAAAAGATGCGGAGGTTTGACCCAGATCTCCAAAACACTATCGGCACATATATAGGGAACAGCATTTTAAGAGCTTTTGGAGCCGAAAATATGACAAAGTCCCACTTTTTCGAAAATATGACAAAGTCCCACTTTTCGAAAATATGACAAAGTCCCACTTTTTCGAAAATATGGCAAAGTCCCACTTTTCTGAAAATATGACAGAGTGCCACTTTTATCACAAATGAGTGCCTGGCTCCCCGGCAATGTGAAACACGAACACGGACTGGAGAAGCGGGCGGCTTTGCCGCTCGCCGCGGCCTCGCTCCGGAAGGGGGGGGGGGGGGCCGCTTATGAAACACGAACACGGACTGGAGAAGCGGGCGGCGTTGCCGCTCGCCGCGGCCTCGCTCCGGGTGGGGGGGGGCCGCTAATGAAACACGAACACGGACTGGAGAAGCGGGCGGCTTTGCCGCTCTTCCCGGCCTCGCTCCGAGCGGGCGGGCCGAATATTAAACACGAACACGGACCGGAGAAGCGGGCGGCCTTTTGGCTCGCCGCGGCCTTTCGGGGGGGCCGCTTATGAAACACGAACACGGACCGGAGAAGCGGTCGGCTTAGCCGCTCTTCCCGGCCTCGCTCCGAGCGGGCGGGCCGAATATTAAACACGAACACGGACTGGAGAAGCGGGCGGCTTTGCCGCTCGCCGCGGCCTTTCGGGGGGGCCGCTTATGAAACACGAACACGGACCGGAGAAGCGGTCGGCTTAGCCGCTCTTCCCGGCCTCGCTCCGAGCGGGCGGGCCGAATATTAAACACGAACACGGACCGGAGAAGCGGGCGGCCTTTTGGCTCGCCGCGGCCTCGCTCCAGGCGGGCCGCTTAACGAACACGGACCAGAGAAAGCGGGCGGCCTTTCGGCTCGCCCCGGCCTCGCTCCAGGCGGGCCGCTTAACGAACACGGACCAGAGAAAGCGGGCGGCCTTTCGGCTCGCCGCGGCCTCGCTCCAGGCGGGCCGCTTAACGAACACGGACCAGAGAAAGCGGGCGGCCTTTCGGCTCGCCCCGGCCTCGCTCCAGGCGGGCCGCTTAACGAACACGGACTAAAGAAAGCGGGCGGCCTTTCGGCTCGCCCCGGCCTCGCTCCAGGCGGGCCGCTTAACGAACACGGACCGGGGCAGCGGGCGGCCCCACGCGCTCGCCGCGGCCTCGCTCCGAGCGGGCCGCGTAACGAACAGGAACACGGACCGGAGAAGCGGGCGGCCTTTCGGCTCGCCCCGGCCTCGCTCCAAGCGGGCCGCTTAACGAACACAGACCAATGCACGGGGGCGGCTTTGCCGCTCGCCCCGGCCCCGCTCCAGGCGGGCGCCTTACTAACACGGACCGAAGGCCGGCGGCCGCTCCTCGCGGCCACGCACCCACACCCCCGCACCGACCGATCGGCGATTACAACCTGCCATCGGAGGGCCCCCGCCGGCGCCGCCAGGCGCTCGGGCGGACGGCTCCTCCGGCCGCGGGTCCACTCCAGCGCCGGGGACGCGGCGAGCGCGGCCTCGCGGCCCCGCCCGCCAATGCTCCGGCGCGAAACGTATCTGGCGAGACCGAGACGGCCCGAATGTCACATTTTTTTCCGACGCACGCAGAGGTCCCACATCGGAGGGCCGTCGCGCCGGCGCCGGCGCCCGTTCGCTCGGGCTGCCCGCAGCGTCCCGCGGCCGTTCCCATCCGTGGAAATCTATTTCTCAAACCAGCCGCGCGCACGGCGCGCCGTTGCGGGGGTTATCGGGAGGGGAGCATGCGCGGCCCGTCGCAGCCACCGGGCCCGCGTCTCCCCCAGACAACGCGCGCAAGATCCAAATGAATCGGGGGCGGGCCCCCCCACCGCTGCTACCGGGGGGAGTCTCCGCCCCAAAGAAAGCGCCCCGGGCTGGCGCCCGCGCGCGCGCCGCGGCCGACAGCGGGGCCGGCGCGCGCCGGGCGTCCCCCCGGGGCCGCCCTCCCTCCGATCCGCAGGGGGAATGCAGGGCTACCTGGTTGATCCTGCCAGTAGCATATGCTTGTCTCAAAGATTAAGCCATGCAAGTCTAAGTACACACGGCCCGTACAGCGAAACTGCGAATGGCTCATTAAATCAGTTATGGTTCCTTTGATCGCTCCACCGTTACTTGGATAACTGTGGCAATTCTAGAGCTAATACATGCAAACGAGCGCCGGCCCCCCCCCCGGGGGAGGCGCGCATTTATCAGACACC
>NW_028283482.1:22500-27400 GCF_059441005.1 Hippichthys cyanospilos
GAGAAGTGCTGAAATGAGGCCGAGTTGCCTGGTTCCCAAAATCGGCCAAATATTAGGCAAAGTGCCGGTGTCCGCCCGGTTCCCCAAACGCCCCTGGTCGCCCAACTCAGGGGCAGAAGTGCTGAAATGAGGCCGAGTTGCCTGGTTCCCTAAAGCGGCCAAAAAAAGAGCAAAGTGCCGGTGTCCGCCCGGTTCCCCAAACGCCCCTGGTCGCCCAACTCAGGGGAGAAGTGCTGAAATGAGGCCGAGTTGCCTGGTTCCCAAAATCGGCCAAATATTAGGCAAAGTGCCGGTGTCCGCCCGGTTCCCCAAACGCCCCTGGTCGCCCAACTCAGGGGCAGAAGTGCTGAAATGAGGCCGAGTTGCCTGGTTCCCTAAAGCGGCCAAAAAAAGAGCAAAGTGCCGGTGTCCGCCCGGTTCCCCAAACGCCCCTGGTCGCCCAACTCAGGGGAGAAGTGCTGAAATGAGGCCGAGTTGCCTGGTTCCCTAAAGCGGCCAAATATTAGGCAAAGTGCCGGTGTCCGCCCGGTTCCCCAAACGCCCCTGGTCGCCCAACTCAGGGGCAGAAGTGCTGAAATGAGGCCGAGTTGCCTGGTTCCCTAAAGCGGCCAAAAAAAGAGCAAAGTGCCGGTGTCCGCCCGGTTCCCCAAACGCCCCTGGTCGCCCAACTCAGGGGAGAAGTGCTGAAATGAGGCCGAGTTGCCTGGTTCCCAAAATCGGCCAAATATTAGGCAAAGTGCCGGTGTCCGCCCGGTTCCCCAAACGCCCCTGGTCGCCCAACTCAGGGGCAGAAGTGCTGAAATGAGGCCGAGTTGCCTGGTTCCCTAAAGCGGCCAAAAAAAGAGCAAAGTGCCGGTGTCCGCCCGGTTCCCCAAACGCCCCTGGTCGCCCAACTCAGGGGAGAAGTGCTGAAATGAGGCCGAGTTGCCTGGTTCCCAAAATCGGCCAAATATTAGGCAAAGTGCCGGTGTCCGCCCGGTTCCCCAAACGCCCCTGGTCGCCCAACTCAGGGGCAGAAGTGCTGAAATGAGGCCGAGTTGCCTGGTTCCCTAAAGCGGCCAAAAAAAGAGCAAAGTGCCGGTGTCCGCCCGGTTCCCCAAACGCCCCTGGTCGCCCAACTCAGGGGAGAAGTGCTGAAATGAGGCCGAGTTGCCTGGTTCCCTAAAGCGGCCAAATATTAGGCAAAGTGCCGGTGTCCGCCCGGTTCCCCAAACGCCCCTGGTCGCCCAACTCAGGGGCAGAAGTGCTGAAATGAGGCCGAGTTGCCTGGTTCCCTAAAGCGGCCAAAAAAAGAGCAAAGTGCCGGTGTCCGCCCGGTTCCCCAAACGCCCCTGGTCGCCCAACTCAGGGGAGAAGTGCTGAAATGAGGCCGAGTTGCCTGGTTCCCAAAATCGGCCAAATATTAGGCAAAGTGCCGGTGTCCGCCCGGTTCCCCAAACGCCCCTGGTCGCCCAACTCAGGGGCAGAAGTGCTGAAATGAGGCCGAGTTGCCTGGTTCCCTGGAGCGGCCAAATATTAGGCAAAGTGCCGGTGTCCGCCCGGTTCCTTAAACGCCCCTGGTCGCCCAACTGACCGGCAGAAGTGCTGAAATGAGGCCGACCTGCCTGGTTCCCTGGAGCGGCCAAATATTAGGCAAAGTGCCGCTGTCCGCCCGGTTCCCCAAACGCCCCTGGTCGCCCAACTGACCGGCAGAAGTGCTGAAATGAGGCCGACCTGCCTGGTTCCCCGGAGCGGCCAAATATTAGGCAAAGTGCCGCTGTCCGCCCGGTTCCCCAAACGCCCCTGGTCGCCCAACTCAGGGGAGAAGTGCTGAAGTCAGGCCGAGTTGCCTGGTTCCCTGAAACGGCCAAATATTAGGCAAAGTGCCGCTGTCCGCCCGGTTCCTCACACGCCCCTGGTCGCCCAACTTACCGGCAGAAGTGCTGAAGTCAGGCCGACCTGCCTGGTTCCCTGGAGCGGCCAAATATCAGGCAAAGTGCCGCTGTCCGCCCGGTTCCCCAAACGCCCCTGGTCGCCCAACTGACCGGCAGAAGTGCTGAAATGAGGCCGACCTGCCTGGTTCCCCGGAGCGGCCAAATATTAGGCAAAGTGCCGCTGTCCGCCCGGTTCCCCAAACGCCCCTGGTCGCCCAACTCAGGGGAGAAGTGCTGAAGTCAGGCCGAGTTGCCTGGTTCCCTGAAACGGCCAAATATTAGGCAAAGTGCCGCTGTCCGCCCGGTTCCTCACACGCCCCTGGTCGCCCAACTTACCGGCAGAAGTGCTGAAGTCAGGCCGACCTGCCTGGTTCCCTGGAGCGGCCAAATATTAGGCAAAGTGCCGGTGTCCGCCCGGTTCCTTAAACGCCCCTGGTCGCCCAACTGACCGGCAGAAGTGCTGAAATGAGGCCGACCTGCCTGGTTCCCTGGAGCGGCCAAATATTAGGCAAAGTGCCGCTGTCCGCCCGGTTCCCCAAACGCCCCTGGTCGCCCAACTCAGGGGAGAAGTGCTGAAATGAGGCCGAGTGTCCTGGTTCCCAAAATCGGCCAAATATTAGGCAAAGTGCCGGTGTCCGCCCGGTTCCCCAAACGCCCCTGGTCGCCCAACTCAGGGGCAGAAGTGCTGAAATGAGGCCGAGTTGCCTGGTTCCCCAAAGCGGGCAAAAAAAGAGCAAAGTGCCGGTGTCCGCCCGGTTCCCCAAACGCCCCTGGTCGCCCAACTCAGGGGCAGAAGTGCAGGAATGAGGCCGACCTGCCTGGTTCCCTGGAGCGGCTAAAAATTAGGCAAAGTGCCGGTGTCAAACGCCCCTGGTCGCCCAGCCCAAAAAATGACAAAGTCCCACAAACGCCCCTGGTCGCCCAGCCCAAAAAATGACAAAGTCCCACAAACGCCCCTGGTCGCCCAGCCGAAAAAATGACTAAGTGCCAACAGCGCCCCTGGTCGCCCAAACACTAAACGCCCCTGGTCGCCCAGCCGAAAAAATGACTAAGTGCCAACGGCGCCCCTGGTCGCCCAGCCGAAAAAATGACTAAGTGCCAACAGCGCCCCTGGTCGCCCAAACACTAAACGCCCCTGGTCGCCCAGCCGAAAAAATGACTAAGTGCCAACGGCGCCCCTGGTCGCCCAGGATTAAAAAATGACAAAGTCACACTTCAGGCCGACTTGTGCTGAGCAGAGGCCGGCGCTCCTGGTTCCCTGGAGCGGCCAAATTAAAGGCAATGTCCCGGTGTCATCCCGGTCCCTCAAACGCCCCTGGTCGCCCAGGATTAAAATATGACAAAGTCACACTTCAGGCCGACTTGTGCTGAGCAGAGGCCGGCGCTCCTGGTTCCCTGGAGCGGCCAAATTAAAGGCAATGTCCCGGTGTCATCCCGGTCCCTCAAACGCCCCTGGTCGCCCAGGATTAAAATATGACAAAGTCACACTTCAGGCCGACTTGTGCTGAGCAGAGGCCGGCGCTCCTGGTTCCCTGGAGCGGCCAAATTAAAGGCAATGTCCCGGTGTCATCCCGGTCCCTCAAACGCCCCTGGTCGCCCAGGATTAAAATATGACAAAGTCACACTTCAGGCCGACTTGTGCTGAGCAGAGGCCGGCGCTCCTGGTTCCCTGGAGCGGCCAAATTAAAGGCAAAGTGCCGGTGTCAGCCCGGTCCCTCAAACGCCCCTGGTCGCCCAGGATTAAAATATGACAAAGTCCCACTTCAGGCCGACTTGTGCTGAGCAGAGGCCGGCGTTCCTGGTTCCCTGGAGCGGCCAAATTAAAGGCAAAGTGCCGGTGTCATCCCGGTCCCTCAAACGCCCCTGGTCGCCCAGGATTAAAATATGACAAAGTCCCACTTCAGGCCGACTTGTGCTGAGCAGAGGCCGGCGTTCCTGGTTCCCTGGAGCGGCCGAATTAAAGGCAAAGTCCCGGTGTCAGCCCGGTCCCACAAACGCCCCTGGTCGCCCAGCCACACGGCGCCCCTGGTCGCCCATCCACAAAAACGGCAAAGTGTCAAAAATGCCCCTGGTCGCCCAGCCAATAAACGCCCCTGGTCGCCCATTCATAAAAACGGCAAAGTGTCAAAAATGCCCCTGGTCGCCCAGCCACTAGCCGCCCCTGGTCGCCCATCCATAAAAACGGCAAAGTGTCAAAAATGCCCCTGGTCGCCCAGCAAACAAACGCCCCTGGTCGCCCATCCATAAAAACGGCAAAGTGTCAAAAATGCCCCTGGTCGCCCAGCAAACAAACGCCCCTGGTCGCCCATCCATAAAAACGGCAAAGTGTCAAAAATGCCCCTGGTCGCCCAGCAAACAAACGCCCCTGGTCGCCCATCCATAAAAACGGCAAAGTGTCAAAAATGCCCCTGGTCGCCCAGCAAACAAACGCCCCTGGTCGCCCATCCATAAAAACGGCAAAGTGTCAAAAATGCCCCTGGTCGCCCAGCAAACAAACGCCCCTGGTCGCCCATCCATAAAAACGGCAAAGTGTCAAAAATGCCCCTGGTCGCCCAGCAAACAAACGCCCCTGGTCGCCCATCCATAAAAACGGCAAAGTGTCAAAAATGCCCCTGGTCGCCCAGCAAACAAACGCCCCTGGTCGCCCAGCCGAAAAAATGACTAAGTGCAAACAGCGCCCCTGGTCGCCCAAACACTCAACGCCCCTGGTCGCCCAGCCGAAAAAATGACTAAGTGCCAACGGCGCCCCTGGTCGCCCAAACACTCAACGCCCCTGGTCGCCCAGCCTTAAAAATGACTAAGTGCAAACGGCGCCCCTGGTCGCCCAGCCGAAAAAATGACAAAGTGCCAACAGCGCCCCTGGTCGCCCAACCGAAAAAAATGACTAAGTGCCCGCATCTTTTGCGTTGACCCCCCACCTCTACCCTCAAACCAAAAAGATGCGGAGGTTTGACCCAGATCTCCAAAACACTATCGGCACATATATA
>NW_028283483.1:0-27289 GCF_059441005.1 Hippichthys cyanospilos
AAAACCCAGAAGAGAGCTGAAGGACCAAGGGGGAGGAAACAGTGGCAGGACCGTGCACTTACCTCACTCCGACGGAAGGTATCTTCCGTTGGAGGCGGGGTCTTTTCCCCTAACCCTAACCGGCCTGTGCCGCCACTGTTTTCCGACCCCTTGGGACCTGAGGAATGTGAGACCTGAATGAGCCCTAACACATAACCAATTGACATACCTTAACCCAAATTGATAACCCTACCCAAAATACTATCCTAAACACAACCCTGTAACATAACCCCTAATTGGCCTAGCCCTAAACAACCCCAGATTGACTAACCCTAAAAACAACCCCTAAACATAACCCTAATTTGACGGCATGGGAAAACTCAAAGAGAGGGGGTGGGACACATATAATCAAAAATCTTACTGGAAGCAGTATAAAACTAGCCCAAATTGGATGGGGGGATACAGCCGAAAAAAGGCAAAAGTATATAAATAATGCTCCCAGAAGCCCAAATAACTGGTGGAGCCTAAATTCAGGGATGGGAGTGCTAGTCTGCATAAAGGTAAGAAATTGACTATAAGTGGGAGAAAGTTGGAAAGAAAAGGAAGGCTAAAATCAAGCGACAGAAAGGGGAAAGAGTTGGGTGGTGCCAATAGAAAAGGGAGGGAGAACTACACAAAAAGGAAAAAGATAAAGAAGACAGACACATGCAAGAGAAAGATGAATCAAAAGCGGAAAAAGAAAGACATGCAAAGACAGACATGCAAGAAAGAAAAAAACAAAACCTAAATAAAGGGCATGCAAGAAGAACAAAGACAACAGAGGAACAAAATTTCTCAAAAATAAAATAACAAAAAGAAAGAAAAGCTTAAAAAAGAGCTAATGGGGACCCAGCCTGAAGAAGGACGAAAAGGTCCGAAACGTCGCGACGGGCCCCATTGAAAATAAGGCATGCAAAAATATTACTAGATAACAAAGGCGAAACGAACCAAAGCATGAACCCAAAAAAGGAAGTTAAAAAGAAAGCCAAAACGGAAAGAAAACCCAGAAGAGAGCTGAAGGACCAAGGGGGAGGAAACAGTGGCAGGACCGTGCACTTACCTCACTCCGACGGAAGGTATCTTCCGTTGGAGGCGGGGTCTTTTCCCCTAACCCTAACCGGCCTGTGCCGCCACTGTTTTCCGACCCCTTGGGACCTGAGGAATGTGAGACCTGAATGAGCCCTAACACATAACCAATTGACATACCTTAACCCAAATTGATAACCCTACCCAAAATACTATCCTAAACACAACCCTGTAACATAACCCCTAATTGGCCTAGCCCTAAACAACCCCAGATTGACTAACCCTAAAAACAACCCCTAAACATAACCCTAATTTGACGGCATGGGAAAACTCAAAGAGAGGGGGTGGGACACATATAATCAAAAATCTTACTGGAAGCAGTATAAAACTAGCCCAAATTGGATGGGGGGATACAGCCGAAAAAAGGCAAAAGTATATAAATAATGCTCCCAGAAGCCCAAATAACTGGTGGAGCCTAAATTCAGGGATGGGAGTGCTAGTCTGCATAAAGGTAAGAAATTGACTATAAGTGGGAGAAAGTTGGAAAGAAAAGGAAGGCTAAAATCAAGCGACAGAAAGGGGAAAGAGTTGGGGGTGCCAATAGAAAAGGGAGGGAGAACTACACAAAAAGGAAAAAGATAAAGAAGACAGACACATGCAAGAGAAAGATGAATCAAAAGCGGAAAAAGAAAGACATGCAAAGACAGACATGCAAGAAAGAAAAAAACAAAACCTAAATAAAGGGCATGCAAGAAGAACAAAGACAACAGAGGAACAAAATTTCTCAAAAATAAAATAACAAAAAGAAAGAAAAGCTTAAAAAAGAGCTAATGGGGACCCAGCCTGAAGAAGGACGAAAAGGTCCGAAACGTCGCGACGGGCCCCATTGAAAATAAGGCATGCAAAAATATTACTAGATAACAAAGGCGAAACGAACCAAAGCATGAACCCAAAAAAGGAAGTTAAAAAGAAAGCCAAAACGGAAAGAAAACCCAGAAGAGAGCTGAAGGACCAAGGGGGAGGAAACAGTGGCAGGACCGTGCACTTACCTCACTCCGACGGAAGGTATCTTCCGTTGGAGGCGGGGTCTTTTCCCCTAACCCTAACCGGCCTGTGCCGCCACTGTTTTCCGACCCCTTGGGACCTGAGGAATGTGAGACCTGAATGAGCCCTAACACATAACCAATTGACATACCTTAACCCAAATTGATAACCCTACCCAAAATACTATCCTAAACACAACCCTGTAACATAACCCCTAATTGGCCTAGCCCTAAACAACCCCAGATTGACTAACCCTAAAAACAACCCCTAAACATAACCCTAATTTGACGGCATGGGAAAACTCAAAGAGAGGGGGTGGGACACATATAATCAAAAATCTTACTGGAAGCAGTATAAAACTAGCCCAAATTGGATGGGGGGATACAGCCGAAAAAAGGCAAAAGTATATAAATAATGCTCCCAGAAGCCCAAATAACTGGTGGAGCCTAAATTCAGGGATGGGAGTGCTAGTCTGCATAAAGGTAAGAAATTGACTATAAGTGGGAGAAAGTTGGAAAGAAAAGGAAGGCTAAAATCAAGCGACAGAAAGGGGAAAGAGTTGGGGGTGCCAATAGAAAAGGGAGGGAGAACTACACAAAAAGGAAAAAGATAAAGAAGACAGACACATGCAAGAGAAAGATGAATCAAAAGCGGAAAAAGAAAGACATGCAAAGACAGACATGCAAGAAAGAAAAAAACAAAACCTAAATAAAGGGCATGCAAGAAGAACAAAGACAACAGAGGAACAAAATTTCTCAAAAATAAAATAACAAAAAGAAAGAAAAGCTTAAAAAAGAGCTAATGGGGACCCAGCCTGAAGAAGGACGAAAAGGTCCGAAACGTCGCGACGGGCCCCATTGAAAATAAGGCATGCAAAAATATTACTAGATAACAAAGGCGAAACGAACCAAAGCATGAACCCAAAAAAGGAAGTTAAAAAGAAAGCCAAAACGGAAAGAAAACCCAGAAGAGAGCTGAAGGACCAAGGGGGAGGAAACAGTGGCAGGACCGTGCACTTACCTCACTCCGACGGAAGGTATCTTCCGTTGGAGGCGGGGTCTTTTCCCCTAACCCTAACCGGCCTGTGCCGCCACTGTTTTCCGACCCCTTGGGACCTGAGGAATGTGAGACCTGAATGAGCCCTAACACATAACCAATTGACATACCTTAACCCAAATTGATAACCCTACCCAAAATACTATCCTAAACACAACCCTGTAACATAACCCCTAATTGGCCTAGCCCTAAACAACCCCAGATTGACTAACCCTAAAAACAACCCCTAAACATAACCCTAATTTGACGGCATGGGAAAACTCAAAGAGAGGGGGTGGGACACATATAATCAAAAATCTTACTGGAAGCAGTATAAAACTAGCCCAAATTGGATGGGGGGATACAGCCGAAAAAAGGCAAAAGTATATAAATAATGCTCCCAGAAGCCCAAATAACTGGTGGAGCCGAGCCTAAATTCAGGGATGGGAGTGCTAGTCTGCATAAAGGTAAGAAATTGACTATAAGTGGGAGAAAGTTGGAAAGAAAAGGAAGGCTAAAATCAAGCGACAGAAAGGGGAAAGAGTTGGGGGTGCCAATAGAAAAGGGAGGGAGAACTACACAAAAAGGAAAAAGATAAAGAAGACAGACACATGCAAGAGAAAGATGAATCAAAAGCGGAAAAAGAAAGACATGCAAAGACAGACATGCAAGAAAGAAAAAAACAAAACCTAAATAAAGGGCATGCAAGAAGAACAAAGACAACAGAGGAACAAAATTTCTCAAAAATAAAATAACAAAAAGAAAGAAAAGCTTAAAAAAGAGCTAATGGGGACCCAGCCTGAAGAAGGACGAAAAGGTCCGAAACGTCGCGACGGGCCCCATTGAAAATAAGGCATGCAAAAATATTACTAGATAACAAAGGCGAAACGAACCAAAGCATGAACCCAAAAAAGGAAGTTAAAAAGAAAGCCAAAACGGAAAGAAAACCCAGAAGAGAGCTGAAGGACCAAGGGGGAGGAAACAGTGGCAGGACCGTGCACTTACCTCACTCCGACGGAAGGTATCTTCCGTTGGAGGCGGGGTCTTTTCCCCTAACCCTAACCGGCCTGTGCCGCCACTGTTTTCCGACCCCTTGGGACCTGAGGAATGTGAGACCTGAATGAGCCCTAACACATAACCAATTGACATACCTTAACCCAAATTGATAACCCTACCCAAAATACTATCCTAAACACAACCCTGTAACATAACCCCTAATTGGCCTAGCCCTAAACAACCCCAGATTGACTAACCCTAAAAACAACCCCTAAACATAACCCTAATTTGACGGCATGGGAAAACTCAAAGAGAGGGGGTGGGACACATATAATCAAAAATCTTACTGGAAGCAGTATAAAACTAGCCCAAATTGGATGGGGGGATACAGCCGAAAAAAGGCAAAAGTATATAAATAATGCTCCCAGAAGCCCAAATAACTGGTGGAGCCTAAATTCAGGGATGGGAGTGCTAGTCTGCATAAAGGTAAGAAATTGACTATAAGTGGGAGAAAGTTGGAAAGAAAAGGAAGGCTAAAATCAAGCGACAGAAAGGGGAAAGAGTTGGGGGTGCCAATAGAAAAGGGAGGGAGAACTACACAAAAAGGAAAAAGATAAAGAAGACAGACACATGCAAGAGAAAGATGAATCAAAAGCGGAAAAAGAAAGACATGCAAAGACAGACATGCAAGAAAGAAAAAAACAAAACCTAAATAAAGGGCATGCAAGAAGAACAAAGACAACAGAGGAACAAAATTTCTCAAAAATAAAATAACAAAAAGAAAGAAAAGCTTAAAAAAGAGCTAATGGGGACCCAGCCTGAAGAAGGACGAAAAGGTCCGAAACGTCGCGACGGGCCCCATTGAAAATAAGGCATGCAAAAATATTACTAGATAACAAAGGCGAAACGAACCAAAGCATGAACCCAAAAAAGGAAGTTAAAAAGAAAGCCAAAACGGAAAGAAAACCCAGAAGAGAGCTGAAGGACCAAGGGGGAGGAAACAGTGGCAGGACCGTGCACTTACCTCACTCCGACGGAAGGTATCTTCCGTTGGAGGCGGGGTCTTTTCCCCTAACCCTAACCGGCCTGTGCCGCCACTGTTTTCCGACCCCTTGGGACCTGAGGAATGTGAGACCTGAATGAGCCCTAACACATAACCAATTGACATACCTTAACCCAAATTGATAACCCTACCCAAAATACTATCCTAAACACAACCCTGTAACATAACCCCTAATTGGCCTAGCCCTAAACAACCCCAGATTGACTAACCCTAAAAACAACCCCTAAACATAACCCTAATTTGACGGCATGGGAAAACTCAAAGAGAGGGGGTGGGACACATATAATCAAAAATCTTACTGGAAGCAGTATAAAACTAGCCCAAATTGGATGGGGGGATACAGCCGAAAAAAGGCAAAAGTATATAAATAATGCTCCCAGAAGCCCAAATAACTGGTGGAGCCTAAATTCAGGGATGGGAGTGCTAGTCTGCATAAAGGTAAGAAATTGACTATAAGTGGGAGAAAGTTGGAAAGAAAAGGAAGGCTAAAATCAAGCGACAGAAAGGGGAAAGAGTTGGGGGTGCCAATAGAAAAGGGAGGGAGAACTACACAAAAAGGAAAAAGATAAAGAAGACAGACACATGCAAGAGAAAGATGAATCAAAAGCGGAAAAAGAAAGACATGCAAAGACAGACATGCAAGAAAGAAAAAAACAAAACCTAAATAAAGGGCATGCAAGAAGAACAAAGACAACAGAGGAACAAAATTTCTCAAAAATAAAATAACAAAAAGAAAGAAAAGCTTAAAAAAGAGCTAATGGGGACCCAGCCTGAAGAAGGACGAAAAGGTCCGAAACGTCGCGACGGGCCCCATTGAAAATAAGGCATGCAAAAATATTACTAGATAACAAAGGCGAAACGAACCAAAGCATGAACCCAAAAAAGGAAGTTAAAAAGAAAGCCAAAACGGAAAGAAAACCCAGAAGAGAGCTGAAGGACCAAGGGGGAGGAAACAGTGGCAGGACCGTGCACTTACCTCACTCCGACGGAAGGTATCTTCCGTTGGAGGCGGGGTCTTTTCCCCTAACCCTAACCGGCCTGTGCCGCCACTGTTTTCCGACCCCTTGGGACCTGAGGAATGTGAGACCTGAATGAGCCCTAACACATAACCAATTGACATACCTTAACCCAAATTGATAACCCTACCCAAAATACTATCCTAAACACAACCCTGTAACATAACCCCTAATTGGCCTAGCCCTAAACAACCCCAGATTGACTAACCCTAAAAACAACCCCTAAACATAACCCTAATTTGACGGCATGGGAAAACTCAAAGAGAGGGGGTGGGACACATATAATCAAAAATCTTACTGGAAGCAGTATAAAACTAGCCCAAATTGGATGGGGGGATACAGCCGAAAAAAGGCAAAAGTATATAAATAATGCTCCCAGAAGCCCAAATAACTGGTGGAGCCTAAATTCAGGGATGGGAGTGCTAGTCTGCATAAAGGTAAGAAATTGACTATAAGTGGGAGAAAGTTGGAAAGAAAAGGAAGGCTAAAATCAAGCGACAGAAAGGGGAAAGAGTTGGGGGTGCCAATAGAAAAGGGAGGGAGAACTACACAAAAAGGAAAAAGATAAAGAAGACAGACACATGCAAGAGAAAGATGAATCAAAAGCGGAAAAAGAAAGACATGCAAAGACAGACATGCAAGAAAGAAAAAAACAAAACCTAAATAAAGGGCATGCAAGAAGAACAAAGACAACAGAGGAACAAAATTTCTCAAAAATAAAATAACAAAAAGAAAGAAAAGCTTAAAAAAGAGCTAATGGGGACCCAGCCTGAAGAAGGACGAAAAGGTCCGAAACGTCGCGACGGGCCCCATTGAAAATAAGGCATGCAAAAATATTACTAGATAACAAAGGCGAAACGAACCAAAGCATGAACCCAAAAAAGGAAGTTAAAAAGAAAGCCAAAACGGAAAGAAAACCCAGAAGAGAGCTGAAGGACCAAGGGGGAGGAAACAGTGGCAGGACCGTGCACTTACCTCACTCCGACGGAAGGTATCTTCCGTTGGAGGCGGGGTCTTTTCCCCTAACCCTAACCGGCCTGTGCCGCCACTGTTTTCCGACCCCTTGGGACCTGAGGAATGTGAGACCTGAATGAGCCCTAACACATAACCAATTGACATACCTTAACCCAAATTGATAACCCTACCCAAAATACTATCCTAAACACAACCCTGTAACATAACCCCTAATTGGCCTAGCCCTAAACAACCCCAGATTGACTAACCCTAAAAACAACCCCTAAACATAACCCTAATTTGACGGCATGGGAAAACTCAAAGAGAGGGGGTGGGACACATATAATCAAAAATCTTACTGGAAGCAGTATAAAACTAGCCCAAATTGGATGGGGGGATACAGCCGAAAAAAGGCAAAAGTATATAAATAATGCTCCCAGAAGCCCAAATAACTGGTGGAGCCTAAATTCAGGGATGGGAGTGCTAGTCTGCATAAAGGTAAGAAATTGACTATAAGTGGGAGAAAGTTGGAAAGAAAAGGAAGGCTAAAATCAAGCGACAGAAAGGGGAAAGAGTTGGGCGGTGCCAATAGAAAAGGGAGGGAGAACTACACAAAAAGGAAAAAGATAAAGAAGACAGACACATGCAAGAGAAAGATGAATCAAAAGCGGAAAAAGAAAGACATGCAAAGACAGACATGCAAGAAAGAAAAAAACAAAACCTAAATAAAGGGCATGCAAGAAGAACAAAGACAACAGAGGAACAAAATTTCTCAAAAATAAAATAACAAAAAGAAAGAAAAGCTTAAAAAAGAGCTAATGGGGACCCAGCCTGAAGAAGGACGAAAAGGTCCGAAACGTCGCGACGGGCCCCATTGAAAATAAGGCATGCAAAAATATTACTAGATAACAAAGGCGAAACGAACCAAAGCATGAACCCAAAAAAGGAAGTTAAAAAGAAAGCCAAAACGGAAAGAAAACCCAGAAGAGAGCTGAAGGACCAAGGGGGAGGAAACAGTGGCAGGACCGTGCACTTACCTCACTCCGACGGAAGGTATCTTCCGTTGGAGGCGGGGTCTTTTCCCCTAACCCTAACCGGCCTGTGCCGCCACTGTTTTCCGACCCCTTGGGACCTGAGGAATGTGAGACCTGAATGAGCCCTAACACATAACCAATTGACATACCTTAACCCAAATTGATAACCCTACCCAAAATACTATCCTAAACACAACCCTGTAACATAACCCCTAATTGGCCTAGCCCTAAACAACCCCAGATTGACTAACCCTAAAAACAACCCCTAAACATAACCCTAATTTGACGGCATGGGAAAACTCAAAGAGAGGGGGTGGGACACATATAATCAAAAATCTTACTGGAAGCAGTATAAAACTAGCCCAAATTGGATGGGGGGATACAGCCGAAAAAAGGCAAAAGTATATAAATAATGCTCCCAGAAGCCCAAATAACTGGTGGAGCCTAAATTCAGGGATGGGAGTGCTAGTCTGCATAAAGGTAAGAAATTGACTATAAGTGGGAGAAAGTTGGAAAGAAAAGGAAGGCTAAAATCAAGCGACAGAAAGGGGAAAGAGTTGGGGGTGCCAATAGAAAAGGGAGGGAGAACTACACAAAAAGGAAAAAGATAAAGAAGACAGACACATGCAAGAGAAAGATGAATCAAAAGCGGAAAAAGAAAGACATGCAAAGACAGACATGCAAGAAAGAAAAAAACAAAACCTAAATAAAGGGCATGCAAGAAGAACAAAGACAACAGAGGAACAAAATTTCTCAAAAATAAAATAACAAAAAGAAAGAAAAGCTTAAAAAAGAGCTAATGGGGACCCAGCCTGAAGAAGGACGAAAAGGTCCGAAACGTCGCGACGGGCCCCATTGAAAATAAGGCATGCAAAAATATTACTAGATAACAAAGGCGAAACGAACCAAAGCATGAACCCAAAAAAGGAAGTTAAAAAGAAAGCCAAAACGGAAAGAAAACCCAGAAGAGAGCTGAAGGACCAAGGGGGAGGAAACAGTGGCAGGACCGTGCACTTACCTCACTCCGACGGAAGGTATCTTCCGTTGGAGGCGGGGTCTTTTCCCCTAACCCTAACCGGCCTGTGCCGCCACTGTTTTCCGACCCCTTGGGACCTGAGGAATGTGAGACCTGAATGAGCCCTAACACATAACCAATTGACATACCTTAACCCAAATTGATAACCCTACCCAAAATACTATCCTAAACACAACCCTGTAACATAACCCCTAATTGGCCTAGCCCTAAACAACCCCAGATTGACTAACCCTAAAAACAACCCCTAAACATAACCCTAATTTGACGGCATGGGAAAACTCAAAGAGAGGGGGTGGGACACATATAATCAAAAATCTTACTGGAAGCAGTATAAAACTAGCCCAAATTGGATGGGGGGATACAGCCGAAAAAAGGCAAAAGTATATAAATAATGCTCCCAGAAGCCCAAATAACTGGTGGAGCCTAAATTCAGGGATGGGAGTGCTAGTCTGCATAAAGGTAAGAAATTGACTATAAGTGGGAGAAAGTTGGAAAGAAAAGGAAGGCTAAAATCAAGCGACAGAAAGGGGAAAGAGTTGGGGGTGCCAATAGAAAAGGGAGGGAGAACTACACAAAAAGGAAAAAGATAAAGAAGACAGACACATGCAAGAGAAAGATGAATCAAAAGCGGAAAAAGAAAGACATGCAAAGACAGACATGCAAGAAAGAAAAAAACAAAACCTAAATAAAGGGCATGCAAGAAGAACAAAGACAACAGAGGAACAAAATTTCTCAAAAATAAAATAACAAAAAGAAAGAAAAGCTTAAAAAAGAGCTAATGGGGACCCAGCCTGAAGAAGGACGAAAAGGTCCGAAACGTCGCGACGGGCCCCATTGAAAATAAGGCATGCAAAAATATTACTAGATAACAAAGGCGAAACGAACCAAAGCATGAACCCAAAAAAGGAAGTTAAAAAGAAAGCCAAAACGGAAAGAAAACCCAGAAGAGAGCTGAAGGACCAAGGGGGAGGAAACAGTGGCAGGACCGTGCACTTACCTCACTCCGACGGAAGGTATCTTCCGTTGGAGGCGGGGTCTTTTCCCCTAACCCTAACCGGCCTGTGCCGCCACTGTTTTCCGACCCCTTGGGACCTGAGGAATGTGAGACCTGAATGAGCCCTAACACATAACCAATTGACATACCTTAACCCAAATTGATAACCCTACCCAAAATACTATCCTAAACACAACCCTGTAACATAACCCCTAATTGGCCTAGCCCTAAACAACCCCAGATTGACTAACCCTAAAAACAACCCCTAAACATAACCCTAATTTGACGGCATGGGAAAACTCAAAGAGAGGGGGTGGGACACATATAATCAAAAATCTTACTGGAAGCAGTATAAAACTAGCCCAAATTGGATGGGGGGATACAGCCGAAAAAAGGCAAAAGTATATAAATAATGCTCCCAGAAGCCCAAATAACTGGTGGAGCCTAAATTCAGGGATGGGAGTGCTAGTCTGCATAAAGGTAAGAAATTGACTATAAGTGGGAGAAAGTTGGAAAGAAAAGGAAGGCTAAAATCAAGCGACAGAAAGGGGAAAGAGTTGGGGGTGCCAATAGAAAAGGGAGGGAGAACTACACAAAAAGGAAAAAGATAAAGAAGACAGACACATGCAAGAGAAAGATGAATCAAAAGCGGAAAAAGAAAGACATGCAAAGACAGACATGCAAGAAAGAAAAAAACAAAACCTAAATAAAGGGCATGCAAGAAGAACAAAGACAACAGAGGAACAAAATTTCTCAAAAATAAAATAACAAAAAGAAAGAAAAGCTTAAAAAAGAGCTAATGGGGACCCAGCCTGAAGAAGGACGAAAAGGTCCGAAACGTCGCGACGGGCCCCATTGAAAATAAGGCATGCAAAAATATTACTAGATAACAAAGGCGAAACGAACCAAAGCATGAACCCAAAAAAGGAAGTTAAAAAGAAAGCCAAAACGGAAAGAAAACCCAGAAGAGAGCTGAAGGACCAAGGGGGAGGAAACAGTGGCAGGACCGTGCACTTACCTCACTCCGACGGAAGGTATCTTCCGTTGGAGGCGGGGTCTTTTCCCCTAACCCTAACCGGCCTGTGCCGCCACTGTTTTCCGACCCCTTGGGACCTGAGGAATGTGAGACCTGAATGAGCCCTAACACATAACCAATTGACATACCTTAACCCAAATTGATAACCCTACCCAAAATACTATCCTAAACACAACCCTGTAACATAACCCCTAATTGGCCTAGCCCTAAACAACCCCAGATTGACTAACCCTAAAAACAACCCCTAAACATAACCCTAATTTGACGGCATGGGAAAACTCAAAGAGAGGGGGTGGGACACATATAATCAAAAATCTTACTGGAAGCAGTATAAAACTAGCCCAAATTGGATGGGGGGATACAGCCGAAAAAAGGCAAAAGTATATAAATAATGCTCCCAGAAGCCCAAATAACTGGTGGAGCCTAAATTCAGGGATGGGAGTGCTAGTCTGCATAAAGGTAAGAAATTGACTATAAGTGGGAGAAAGTTGGAAAGAAAAGGAAGGCTAAAATCAAGCGACAGAAAGGGGAAAGAGTTGGGGGTGCCAATAGAAAAGGGAGGGAGAACTACACAAAAGGAAAAAGATAAAGAAGACAGACACATGCAAGAGAAAGATGAATCAAAAGCGGAAAAAGAAAGACATGCAAAGACAGACATGCAAGAAAGAAAAAAACAAAACCTAAATAAAGGGCATGCAAAGAAGAACAAAGACAACAGAGGAACAAAATTTCTCAAAAATAAATAACAAAAAGAAAGAAAAGCTTAAAAAAGAGCTAATGGGGACCCAGCCTGAAGAAGGACGAAAAGGTCCGAAACGTCGCGACGGGCCCCATTGAAAATAAGGCATGCAAAAATATTACTAGATAACAAAGGCGAAACGAACCAAAGCATGAACCCAAAAAAGGAAGTTAAAAAGAAAGCCAAAACGGAAAGAAAACCCAGAAGAGAGCTGAAGGACCAAGGGGGAGGAAACAGTGGCAGGACCGTGCACTTACCTCACTCCGACGGAAGGTATCTTCCGTTGGAGGCGGGGTCTTTTCCCCTAACCCTAACCGGCCTGTGCCGCCACTGTTTTCCGACCCCTTGGGACCTGAGGAATGTGAGACCTGAATGAGCCCTAACACATAACCAATTGACATACCTTAACCCAAATTGATAACCCTACCCAAAATACTATCCTAAACACAACCCTGTAACATAACCCCTAATTGGCCTAGCCCTAAACAACCCCAGATTGACTAACCCTAAAAACAACCCCTAAACATAACCCTAATTTGACGGCATGGGAAAACTCAAAGAAGAGGGGGTGGGACACATATAATCAAAAATCTTACTGGAAGCAGTATAAAACTAGCCCAAATTGGATGGGGGGATACAGCCGAAAAAAGGCAAAAGTATATAAATTAATGCTCCCAGAAGCCCAAATAACTGGTGGAGCCTAAATTCAGGGATGGGAGTGCTAGTCTGCATAAAGGTAAGAAATTGACTATAAGTGGGAGAAAGTTGGAAAGAAAAGGAAGGCTAAAATCAAGCGACAGAAAGGGGAAAGAGTTGGGGGTGCCAATAGAAAAGGGAGGGAGAACTACACAAAAAGGAAAAAGATAAAGAAGACAGACACATGCAAGAGAAAGATGAATCAAAAGCGAAAAAGAAAGACATGCAAAGACAGACATGCAAGAAAGAAAAAAACAAAACCTAAATAAAGGGCATGCAAGAAGAACAAAGACAACAGAGGAACAAAATTTCTCAAAAATAAAATAACAAAAAGAAAGAAAAAGCTTAAAAAAGAGCTAATGGGGACCCAGCCTGAAGAAGGACGAAAAGGTCCGAAACGTCGCGACGGGCCCCATTGAAAATAAGGCATGCAAAAATATTACTAGATAACAAAGGCGAAACGAACCAAAGCATGAACCAAAAAAGGAAGTTAAAAGAAAGCCAAAACGGAAAGAAAACCCAGAAGAGAGCTGAAGGACCAAGGGGGAGGAAACAGTGGCAGGACCGTGCACTTACCTCACTCCGACGGAAGGTATCTTCCGTTGGAGGCGGGGTCTTTTCCCCTAACCCTAACCGGCCTGTGCCGCCACTGTTTTCCGACCCCCTTGGGACCTGAGGAATGTGAGACCTGAATGAGCCCTAACACATAACCAATTGACATACCTTAACCCAAATTGATAACCCTACCCAAAATACTATCCTAAACACAACCTGTAACATAACCCCTAATTGGCCTAGCCCTAAACAACCCCAGATTGACTAACCCTAAAAACAACCCCTAAACATAACCCTAATTTGACGGCATGGGAAAACTCAAAGAGAGGGGGGTGGGACACATATAATCAAAAATCTTACTGGAAGCAGTATAAAACTAGCCCAAATTGGATGGGGGGATACAGCCGAAAAAAGGCAAAAGTATATAAATAATGCTCCAGAAGCCCAAATAACTGGTGGAGCCTAAATTCAGGGATGGGAGTGCTAGTCTGCATAAAGGTAAGAAAATTGACTATAAGTGGGAGAAAGTTGGAAAGAAAAGGAAGGCTAAAATCAAGCGACAGAAAGGGGAAAGAGTTGGGGGGTGCCAATAGAAAAGGGAGGGAGAACTACACAAAAAGGAAAAAGATAAAGAAGACAGACACATGCAAGAGAAAGATGAATCAAAAGCGGAAAAAGAAAGACATGCAAAGACAGACATGCAAGAAAGAAAAAAACAAAACCTAAATAAAGGGCATGCAAGAAGAACAAAGACAACAGAGGAACAAAATTTCTCAAAAATAAAATAACAAAAAGAAAGAAAAGCTTAAAAAAGAGCTAATGGGGGACCCAGCCTGAAGAAGGACGAAAAGGTCCGAAACGTCGCGACGGGCCCCATTGAAAATAAGGCATGCAAAAATATTACTAGATAACAAAGGCGAAACGAACCAAAGCATGAACCCAAAAAGGAAGTTAAAAAGAAAGCCAAAACGGAAAGAAAACCCAGAAGAGAGCTGAAGGACCAAGGGGGAGGAAACAGTGGCAGGACCGTGCACTTACCTCACTCCGACGGAAGGTATCTTCCGTTGGAGGCGGGGTCTTTTCCCCTAACCCTAACCGGCCTGTGCCGCCACTGTTTTCCGACCCCTTGGGACCTGAGGAATGTGAGACCTGAATGAGCCCTAACACATAACCAATTGACATACCCTTAACCCAAATTGATAACCCTACCCAAAATACTATCCTAAACACAACCCTGTAACATAACCCCTAATTGGCCTAGCCCTAAACAACCCCAGATTGACTAACCCTAAAAACAACCCCTAAACATAACCCTAATTTGACGGCATGGGAAAACTCAAAGAGAGGGGGTGGGACACATATAATCAAAAATCTTACTGGAAGCAGTATAAAACTAGCCCAAATTGGATGGGGGGATACAGCCGAAAAAGGCAAAAGTATATAAATAATGCTCCCAGAAGCCCAAATAACTGGTGGAGCCTAAATTCAGGGATGGGAGTGCTAGTCTGCATAAAGGTAAGAAATTGACTATAAGTGGGAGAAAGTTGGAAAGAAAAGGAAGGCTAAAATCAAGCGACAGAAAGGGGAAAGAGTTGGGGGTGCCAATAGAAAAGGGAGGGAGAACTACACAAAAAGGAAAAAGATAAAGAAGACAGACACATGCAAGAGAAAGATGAATCAAAAGCGGAAAAAAGAAAAGACATGCAAAGACAGACATGCAAGAAAGAAAAAAACAAAACCTAAATAAAGGGCATGCAAGAAGAACAAAGACAACAGAGGAACAAAATTTCTCAAAAATAAAATAACAAAAAGAAAGAAAAGCTTAAAAAAGAGCTAATGGGGACCCAGCCTGAAGAAGGACGAAAAGGTCCGAAACGTCGCGACGGGCCCCATTGAAAATAAGGCATGCAAAAATATTACTAGATAACAAAGGCGAAACGAACCAAAGCATGAACCCAAAAAAGGAAGTTAAAAAGAAAGCCAAAACGGAAAGAAAACCCAGAAGAGAGCTGAAGGACCAAGGGGGAGGAAACAGTGGCAGGACCGTGCACTTACCTCACTCCGACGGAAGGTATCTTCCGTTGGAGGCGGGGTCTTTTCCCCTAACCCTAACCGGCCTGTGCCGCCACTGTTTTCCGACCCCTTGGGACCTGAGGAATGTGAGACCTGAATGAGCCCTAACACATAACCAATTGACATACCTTAACCCAAATTGATAACCCTACCCAAAATACTATCCTAAACACAACCCTGTAACATAACCCCTAATTGGCCTAGCCCTAAACAACCCCAGATTGACTAACCCTAAAAACAACCCTAAACATAACCCTAATTTGGACGGCATGGGAAAACTCAAAGAGAGGGGGTGGGACACATATAATCAAAAATCTTACTGGAAGCAGTATAAAACTAGCCCAAATTGGATGGGGGGATACAGCCGAAAAAAGGCAAAAGTATATAAATAATGCTCCCAGAAGCCCAAATAACTGGTGGAGCCTAAATTCAGGGATGGGAGTGCTAGTCTGCATAAAGGTAAGAAATTGACTATAAGCTGGGAGAAAGTTGGAAAGAAAAGGAAGGCTAAAATCAAGCGACAGAAAGGGGAAAGAGTTGGGGGTGCCAATAGAAAAGGGAGGGAGAACTACACAAAAAGGAAAAAGATAAAGAAGACAGACACATGCAAGAGAAAGATGAATCAAAAGCGGAAAAAGAAAGACATGCAAAGACAGACATGCAAGAAAGAAAAAAACAAAACCTAAATAAAGGGCATGCAAGAAGAACAAAGACAACAGAGGAACAAAATTTCTCAAAAATAAAATAACAAAAAGAAAGAAAAGCTTAAAAAGAGCTAATGGGGACCCAGCCTGAAGAAGGACGAAAAGGTCCGAAACGTCGCGACGGGCCCCATTGAAAATAAGGCATGCAAAAATATTACTAGATAACAAAGGCGAAACGAACCAAAGCATGAACCCAAAAAAGGAAGTTAAAAAGAAAGCCAAAACGGAAAGAAAACCCAGAAGAGAGCTGAAGGACCAAGGGGGAGGAAACAGTGGCAGGACCGTGCACTTACCTCACTCCGACGGAAGGTATCTTCCGTTGGAGGCGGGGTCTTTTCCCCCTAACCCTAACCGGCCTGTGCCGCCACTGTTTTCCGACCCCTTGGGACCTGAGGAATGTGAGACCTGAATGAGCCCTAACACATAACCAATTGACATACCTTAACCCAAATTGATAACCCTACCCAAAATACTATCCTAAACACAACCCTGTAACATAACCCCTAATTGGCCTAGCCCTAAACAACCCCAGATTGACTAACCCTAAAAACAACCCCTAAACATAACCCTAATTTGACGGCATGGGAAAACTCAAAGAGAGGGGGTGGGACACATATAATCAAAAATCTTACTGGAAGCAGTATAAAACTAGCCCAAATTGGAATGGGGGGATACAGCCGAAAAAAGGCAAAAGTATATAAATAATGCTCCCAGAAGCCCAAATAACTGGTGGAGCCTAAATTCAGGGATGGGAGTGCTAGTCTGCATAAAGGTAAGAAATTGACTATAAGTGGGAGAAAGTTGGAAAGAAAAGGAAGGCTAAAATCAAGCGACAGGAAAGGGGAAAGAGTTGGGGGTGCCAATAGAAAAGGGAGGGAGAACTACACAAAAAGGAAAAAGATAAAGAAGACAGACACATGCAAGAGAAAGATGAATCAAAAGCGGAAAAAGAAAGACATGCAAAGACAGACATGCAAGAAAGAAAAAAACAAAACCTAAATAAAGGGCATGCAAGAAGAACAAAGACAACAGAGGAACAAAATTTCTCAAAAATAAAATAACAAAAAGAAAGAAAAGCTTAAAAAGAGCTAATGGGGACCCAGCCTGAAGAAGGACGAAAAGGTCCGAAACGTCGCGACGGGCCCCATTGAAAATAAGGCATGCAAAAATATTACTAGATAACAAAGGCGAAACGAACCAAAGCATGAACCCAAAAAAGGAAGTTAAAAAAGAAAGCCAAAACGGAAAGAAAACCCAGAAGAGAGCTGAAGGACCAAGGGGGAGGAAACAGTGGCAGGACCGTGCACTTACCTCACTCCGACGGAAGGTATCTTCCGTTGGAGGCGGGGTCTTTTCCCCTAACCCTAACCGGCCTGTGCCGCCACTGTTTTCCGACCCCTTGGGACCTGAGGAATGTGAGACCTGAATGAGCCCTAACACATAACCAATTGACATACCTTAACCCAAATTGATAACCCTACCCAAAAATACTATCCTAAACACAACCCTGTAACATAACCCCCTAATTGGCCTAGCCCTAAACAACCCCAGATTGACTAACCCTAAAAACAACCCCTAAAACATAACCCTAATTTTGACGGCATGGGAAAACTCAAAGAGAGGGGTGGGACACATATAATCAAAAATCTTACTGGAAGCAGTATAAAACTAGCCCAAATTGGATGGGGGGATACAGCCGAAAAAAGGCAAAAGTATATAAATAATGCTCCCAGAAGCCCAAATAACTGGTGGAGCCTAAATTCAGGGATGGGAGTGCTAGTCTGCATAAAGGTAAGAAATTGACTATAAGTGGGAGAAAGTTGGAAAGAAAAGGAAGGCTAAAATCAAGCGACAGAAAGGGGAAAGAGTTGGGGGTGCCAATAGAAAAGGGAGGGAGAACTACACAAAAAAGGAAAAAGATAAAGAAGACAGACACATGCAAGAGAAAGATGAATCAAAAGCGGAAAAAAGAAAGACATGCAAAGACAGACATGCAAGAAGAAAAAAACAAAACCTAAATAAAGGGCATGCAAGAAGAACAAAGACAACAGAGGAACAAAATTTCTCAAAAATAAAATAACAAAAAGAAAGAAAAGCTTAAAAAAGAGCTAATGGGGACCCAGCCTGAAGAAGGACGAAAAGGTCCGAAACGTCGCGACGGGGCCCCATTGAAAATAAGGCATGCAAAAATATTACTAGATAACAAAGGCGAAACGAACCAAAGCATGAACCCAAAAAAGGAAGTTAAAAAGAAAGCCAAAACGGAAAGAAAACCCAGAAGAGAGCTGAAGGACCAAGGGGGAGGAAACAGTGGCAGGACCGTGCACTTACCTCACTCCGACGGAAGGTATCTTCCGTTGGAGGCGGGGTCTTTTCCCCTAACCCTAACCGGCCTGTGCCGCCACTGTTTTCCGACCCCTTGGGACCTGAGGAATGTGAGGACCTGAATGAGCCCTAACACATAACCAATTGACATACCTTAACCCAAATTGATAACCCTACCCAAAATACTATCCTAAACACAACCCTGTAACATAACCCCTAATTGGCCTAGCCCTAAACAACCCCAGATTGACTAACCCTAAAAACAACCCCTAAACATAACCCTAATTTGACGGCATGGGAAAACTCAAAGAGAGGGGGTGGGACACATATAATCAAAAAATCTTACTGGAAGCAGTATAAAACTAGCCCAAATTGGATGGGGGGATACAGCCGAAAAAAGGCAAAAAGTATATAAAATAATGCTCCCAGAAGCCCAAATAACTGGTGGAGCCTAAATTCAGGGATGGGAGTGCTAGTCTGCATAAAGGTAAGAAATTGACTATAAGTGGGAGAAAGTTGGAAAGAAAAGGAAGGCTAAAATCAAGCGACAGAAAGGGGAAAGAGTTGGGGGTGCCAATAGAAAAGGGAGGGAGAACTACACAAAAAGGAAAAAGATAAAGAAGACAGACACATGCAAGAGAAAGATGAATCAAAAGCGGAAAAAGAAAGACATGCAAAGACAGACATGCAAGAAAGAAAAAAACAAAACCTAAATAAAGGGCATGCAAGAAGAACAAAGACAACAGAGGAACAAAATTCTCAAAAATAAAATAACAAAAAGAAAGAAAAGCTTAAAAAAGAGCTAATGGGGACCCAGCCTGAAGAAGGACGAAAAGGTCCGAAACGTCGCGACGGGCCCCATTGAAAATAAGGCATGCAAAAATATTACTAGATAACAAAGGCGAAACGAACCAAAGCATGAACCCAAAAAAGGAAGTTAAAAAGAAAGCCAAAACGGAAAGAAAACCCAGAAGAGAGCTGAAGGACCAAGGGGGAGGAAACAGTGGCAGGACCGTGCACTTACCTCACTCCGACGGAAGGTATCTTCCGTTGGAGGCGGGGTCTTTTCCCCTAACCCTAACCGGCCTGTGCCGCCACTGTTTTCCGACCCCTTGGGACCTGAGGAATGTGAGACCTGAATGAGCCCTAACACATAACCAATTGACATACCTTAACCCAAATTGATAACCCTACCCAAAATACTATCCTAAACACAACCCTGTAACATAACCCCTAATTGGCCTAGCCCTAAACAACCCCAGATTGACTAACCCTAAAAACAACCCCTAAACATAACCCTAATTTGACGGCATGGGAAAACTCAAAGAGAGGGGGTGGGACACATATAATCAAAAATCTTACTGGAAGCAGTATAAAACTAGCCCAAATTGGATGGGGGGATACAGCCGAAAAAAGGCAAAAGTATATAAATAATGCTCCCAGAAGCCCAAATAACTGGTGGAGCCTAAATTCAGGGATGGGAGTGCTAGTCTGCATAAAGGTAAGAAATTGACTATAAGTGGGAGAAAGTTGGAAAGAAAAGGAAGGCTAAAAATCAAGCGACAGAAAGGGGAAAGAGTTGGGGGGTGCCAACTAGAAAAGGAGGGAGAACTACACAAAAAGGAAAAAGATAAAGAAGACAGACACATGCAAGAGAAAGATGAATCAAAAGCGGAAAAAGAAAGACATGCAAAGACAGACATGCAAGAAAGAAAAAAACAAAACCTAAATAAAGGGCATGCAAGAAGAACAAAGACAACAGAGGAACAAAATTTCTCAAAAATAAAATAACAAAAAGAAAGAAAGCTTAAAAAAGAGCTAATGGGGACCCAGCCTGAAGAAGGACGAAAAGGTCCGAAACGTCGCGACGGGCCCCATTGAAAATAAGGCATGCAAAAATATTACTAGATAACAAAGGCGAAACGAACCAAAGCATGAACCCAAAAAAGGAAGTTAAAAAGAAAGCCAAAACGGAAAGAAAACCCAGAAGAGAGCTGAAGGACCAAGGGGGAGGAAACAGTGGCAGGACCGTGCACTTACCTCACTCCGACGGAAGGTATCTTCCGTTGGAGGCGGGGTCTTTTCCCCTAACCCTAACCGGCCTGTGCCGCCACTGTTTTCCGACCCCTTGGGACCTGAGGAATGTGAGACCTGAATGAGCCCTAACACATAACCAATTGACATACCTTAACCCAAATTGATAACCCTACCCAAAATACTATCCTAAACACAACCCTGTAACATAACCCCTAATTGGCCTAGCCCTAAACAACCCCAGATTGACTAACCCTAAAAACAACCCCTAAACATAACCCTAATTTGACGGCATGGGAAAACTCAAAGAGAGGGGGTGGGGGACACATATAATCAAAAAATCTTACTGGAAGCAGTATAAAACTAGCCAAATTGGATGGGGGGATACAGCCGAAAAAAGGCAAAAAGTATATAAATAATGCTCCCAGAAGCCCAAATAACTGGTGGAGCCTAAATTCAGGGATGGGAGTGCTAGTCTGCATAAAGGTAAGAAATTGACTATAAGTGGGAGAAAGTTGGAAAGAAAAGGAAGGCTAAAATCAAGCGACAGAAAGGGGAAAGAGTTGGGGGTGCCAATAGAAAAGGGAGGGAGAACTACACAAAAAGGAAAAAGATAAAGAAGACAGACACATGCAAGAGAAAGATGAATCAAAAGCGGAAAAAGAAAGACATGCAAAGACAGACATGCAAGAAAGAAAAAAACAAAACCTAAATAAAGGGCATGCAAGAAGAACAAAGACAACAGAGGAACAAAATTTCTCAAAAATAAAATAACAAAAAGAAAGAAAAGCTTAAAAAAGAGCTAATGGGGACCCAGCCTGAAGAAGGACGAAAAGGTCCGAAACGTCGCGACGGGCCCCATTGAAAATAAGGCATGCAAAAATATTACTAGATAACAAAGGCGAAACGAACCAAAGCATGAACCCAAAAAAGGAAGTTAAAAAGAAAGCCAAAACGGAAAGAAAACCCAGAAGAGAGCTGAAGGACCAAGGGGGAGGAAACAGTGGCAGGACCGTGCACTTACCTCACTCCGACGGAAGGTATCTTCCGTTGGAGGCGGGGTCTTTTCCCCTAACCCTAACCGGCCTGTGCCGCCACTGTTTTCCGACCCCTTGGGACCTGAGGAATGTGAGACCTGAATGAGCCCTAACACATAACCAAATTGACATACCTTAACCCAAATTGATAACCCTACCCAAAATACTATCCTAAACACAACCCTGTAACATAACCCCTAATTGGCCTAGCCCTAAACAACCCCAGATTGACTAACCCTAAAAACAACCCTAAACATAACCCTAATTTGACGGCATGGGAAAACTCAAAGAGAGGGGGTGGGACACATATAATTCAAAAATCTTACTGGAAGCAGTATAAAACTAGCCCAAATTGGATGGGGGGATACAGCCGAAAAAAGGCAAAAGTATATAAATAATGCTCCAGAAGCCCAAATAACTGGTGGAGCCTAAATTCAGGGATGGGAGTGCTAGTCTGCATAAAGGTAAGAAATTGACTATAAGTGGGAGAAAGTTGGAAAGAAAAGGAAGGCTAAAATCAAGCGACAGAAAGGGGAAAGAGTTGGGGGTGCCAATAGAAAAGGGAGGGAGAACTACACAAAAAGGAAAAAGATAAAGAAGACAGACACATGCAAGAGAAAGATGAATCAAAAGCGGAAAAAGAAAGACATGCAAAGACAGACATGCAAGAAAGAAAAAAACAAAACCTAAATAAAGGGCATGCAAGAAGAACAAAGACAACAGAGGAACAAAATTTCTCAAAAATAAAATAACAAAAAGAAAGAAAAGCTTAAAAAAGAGCTAATGGGGACCCAGCCTGAAGAAGGACGAAAAGGTCCGAAACGTCGCGACGGGCCCCATTGAAAATAAGGCATGCAAAAATATTACTAGAGATAACAAAGGCGAAACGAACCAAAGCATGAACCCAAAAAAGGAAGTTAAAAAGAAAGCCAAAACGGAAAGAAAACCCAGAAGAGAGCTGAAGGACCAAGGGGGAGGAAACAGTGGCAGGACCGTGCACTTACCTCACTCCGACGGAAGGTATCTTCCGTTGGAGGCGGGGTCTTTTCCCCTAACCCTAACCGGCCT
The DNA here is from genome assembly GCF_059441005.1 of Hippichthys cyanospilos. Classification (NCBI taxonomy): domain Eukaryota; kingdom Metazoa; phylum Chordata; class Actinopteri; order Syngnathiformes; family Syngnathidae; genus Hippichthys; species Hippichthys cyanospilos. Next base: position 22,484 of record NW_028283483.1, read on the forward strand.
GTGCCGCCACTGTTTTCCGACCCCTTGGGACCTGAGGAATGTGAGACCTGAATGAGCCCTAACACATAACCAATTGAACATACCTTAACCCAAATTGATAACCCTACCCAAAATACTATCCTAAACACAACCCTGTAACATAACCCCTAATTGGCCTAGCCCTAAACAACCCCAGATTGACTAACCCTAAAAACAACCCCTAACATAACCCTAATTTGACGGCATGGGAAAACTCAAAGAGAGGGGGTGGGACACATATAATCAAAAATCTTACTGGAAGCAGTATAAAACTAGCCCAAATTGGATGGGGGGATACAGCCGAAAAAAGGCAAAAGTATATAAATAATGCTCCCAGAAGCCCAAATAACTGGTGGAGCCTAAATTCAGGGATGGGAGTGCTAGTCTGCATAAAGGTAAGAAATTGACTATAAGTGGGAGAAAGTTGGAAAGAAAAGGAAGGCTAAAATCAAGCGACAGAAAGGGGAAAGAGTTGGGGGTGCCAATAGAAAAGGGAGGGGAGAACTACACAAAAAGGAAAAAGATAAAGAAGACAGACACATGCAAGAGAAAGATGAATCAAAAGCGGAAAAAGAAAGACATGCAAAGACAGACATGCAAGAAAGAAAAAAACAAAACCTAAATAAAGGGCATGCAAGAAGAACAAAGACAACAGAGGAACAAAATTTCTCAAAAATAAAATAACAAAAAGAAAGAAAAGCTTAAAAAGAGCTAATGGGGACCCAGCCTGAAGAAGGACGAAAAGGTCCGAAACGTCGCGACGGGCCCCATTGAAAATAAGGCATGCAAAAATATTACTAGATAACAAAGGCGAAACGAACCAAAGCATGAACCCAAAAAAGGAAGTTAAAAAGAAAGCCAAAACGGAAAGAAAACCCAGAAGGAGAGCTGAAGGACCAAGGGGGAGGAAACAGTGGCAGGACCGTGCACTTACCTCACTCCGACGGAAGGTATCTTCCGTTGGAGGCGGGGTCTTTTCCCCTAACCCTAACCGGCCTGTGCCGCCACTGTTTTCCGACCCCTTGGGACCTGAGGAATGTGAGACCTGAATGAGCCCTAACACATAACCAATTGACATACCTTAACCCAAATTGATAACCCTTACCCAAAATACTATCCTAAACACAACCCTGTAACATAACCCCTAATTGGCCTAGCCCTAAACAACCCCAGATTGACTAACCCTAAAAACAACCCCTAAACATAACCCTAATTTGACGGCATGGGAAAACTCAAAGAGAGGGGGTGGGACACATATAATCAAAAATCTTACTGGAAGCAGTATAAAACTAGCCCAAATTGGATGGGGGGATACAGCCGAAAAAAAGGCAAAAGTATATAAATAATGCTCCCAGAAGCCCAAATAACTGGTGGAGCCTAAATTCAGGGATGGGAGTGCTAGTCTGCATAAAGGTAAGAAATTGACTATAAGTGGGAGAAAGTTGGAAAGAAAAGGAAGGCTAAAATCAAGCGACAGAAAGGGGAAAGAGTTGGGGGTGCCAATAGAAAAGGGAGGGAGAACTACACAAAAAGGAAAAAGATAAAGAAGACAGACACATGCAAGAGAAAGATGAATCAAAAGCGGAAAAAGAAAGACATGCAAAGACAGACATGCAAGAAAGAAAAAAACAAAACCTAAATAAAGGGCATGCAAGAAGAACAAAGACAACAGAGGAACAAAATTTCTCAAAAATAAAATAACAAAAAGAAAGAAAAGCTTAAAAAAGAGCTAATGGGGACCCAGCCTGAAGAAGGACGAAAAGGTCCGAAACGTCGCGACGGGCCCCATTGAAAATAAGGCATGCAAAAATATTACTAGATAACAAAGGCGAAACGAACCAAAGCATGAACCCAAAAAAGGAAGTTAAAAAGAAAGCCAAAACGGAAAGAAAACCAGAAGAGAGCTGAAGGACCAAGGGGGAGGAAACAGTGGCAGGACCGTGCACTTACCTCACTCCGACGGAAGGTATCTTCCGTTGGAGGCGGGGTCTTTTCCCCTAACCCTAACCGGCCTGTGCCGCCACTGTTTTCCGACCCTTGGGACCTGAGGAATGTGAGACCTGAATGAGCCCTAACACATAACCAATTGACATACCTTAACCCAAATTGATAACCCTACCCAAAATACTATCCTAAACACAACCCTGTAACATAACCCCTAATTGGCCTAGCCCTAAACAACCCCAGATTGACTAACCCTAAAAACAACCCCTAAACATAACCCTAATTTGACGGCATGGGAAAACTCAAAGAGAGGGGGTGGGACACATATAATCAAAAATCTTACTGGAAGCAGTATAAAACTAGCCCAAATTGGATGGGGGGGATACAGCCGAAAAAAGGCAAAAGTATATAAATAATGCTCCCAGAAGCCCAAATAACTGGTGGAGCCTAAATTCAGGGATGGGAGTGCTAGTCTGCATAAAGGTAAGAAATTGACTATAAGTGGGAGAAAGTTGGAAAGAAAAGGAAGGCTAAAATCAAGCGACAGAAAGGGGAAAGAGTTGGGGGTGCCAATAGAAAAGGGAGGGAGAACTACACAAAAAGGAAAAAGATAAAGAAGACAGACACATGCAAGAGAAAGATGAATCAAAAGCGGAAAAAGAAAGACATGCAAAGACAGACATGCAAGAAAGAAAAAAACAAAACCTAAATAAAGGGCATGCAAGAAGAACAAAGACAACAGAGGAACAAAATTTCTCAAAAATAAAATAACAAAAAGAAAGAAAAGCTTAAAAAAGAGCTAATGGGGACCCAGCCTGAAGAAGGACGAAAAGGTCCGAAACGTCGCGACGGGCCCCATTGAAAATAAGGCATGCAAAAAATATTACTAGATAACAAAGGCGAAACGAACCAAAGCATGAACCCAAAAAAGGAAGTTAAAAAGAAAGCCAAAACGGAAAGAAAACCCAGAAGAGAGCTGAAGGACCAAGGGGGAGGAAAACAGTGGCAGGACCGTGCACTTACCTCACTCCGACGGAAGGTATCTTCCGTTGGAGGCGGGGTCTTTTCCCCTAACCCTAACCGGCCTGTGCCGCCACTGTTTTCCGACCCCTTGGGACCTGAGGAATGTGAGACCTGAATGAGCCCTAACACATAACCAATTGACATACCTTAACCCAAATTGATAACCCTACCCAAAATACTATCCTAAACACAACCTGTAACATAACCCCTAATTGGCCTAGCCCTAAACAACCCCAGATTGACTAACCCTAAAAACAACCCCTAAACATAACCCTAATTTGACGGCATGGGAAAACTCAAAGAGAGGGGGTGGGACACATATAATCAAAAATCTTACTGGAAGCAGTATAAAACTAGCCCAAATTGGATGGGGGGATACAGCCGAAAAAAGGCAAAAGTATATAAATAATGCTCCCAGAAGCCCAAATAACTGGTGGAGCCTAAATTCAGGGATGGGAGTGCTAGTCTGCATAAAGGTAAGAAATTGACTATAAGTGGGAGAAAGTTGGAAAGAAAAGGAAGGCTAAAATCAAGCGACAGAAAGGGGAAAGAGTTGGGGGTGCCAATAGAAAAGGGAGGGAGAACTACACAAAAAGGAAAAAGATAAAGAAGACAGACACATGCAAGAGAAAGATGAATCAAAAGCGGAAAAAGAAAGACATGCAAAGACAGACATGCAAGAAAGAAAAAACAAAACCTAAATAAAGGGCATGCAAGAAGAACAAAGACAACAGAGGAACAAAATTTCTCAAAAATAAAATAACAAAAAGAAAGAAAAGCTTAAAAAAGAGCTAATGGGGACCCAGCCTGAAGAAGGACGAAAAGGTCCGAAACGTCGCGACGGGCCCCAATGAAAATAAGGCATGCAAAAATATTACTAGATAACAAAGGCGAAACGAACCAAAGCATGAACCCAAAAAAAGGAAGTTAAAAAGAAAGCCAAAACGGAAAGAAAACCCAGAAGAGAGCTGAAGGACCAAGGGGGAGGAAACAGTGGCAAGGACCGTGCACTTACCTCACTCCGACGGAAGGTATCTTCCGTTGGAGGCGGGGTCTTTTCCCCTAACCCTAACGGCCTGTGCCGCCACTGTTTTCCGACCCCTTTGGGACCTGAGGAATGTGAGACCTGAATGAGCCCCTAACACATAACCAATTGACATACCTTAACCCAAATTGATAACCCTACCCAAAATACTATCCTAAACACAACCCTGTAACATAACCCCTAATTGGCCTAGCCCTAAACAACCCCAGATTGACTAACCCTAAAAACAACCCCTAAACATAACCCTAATTTGACGGCATGGGAAAACTCAAAGAGAGGGGGTGGGACACATATAATCAAAAATCTTACTGGAAGCAGTATAAAACTAGCCCAAATTGGATGGGGGGATACAGCCGAAAAAAGGCAAAAAGTATATAAATAATGCTCCCAGAAGCCCAAATAACTGGTGGAGCCTAAATTCAGGGATGGGAGTGCTAGTCTGCATAAAGGTAAGAAATTGACTATAAGTGGGAGAAAGTTGGAAAGAAAAGGAAGGCTAAAATCAAGCGACAGAAAGGGGAAAGAGTTGGGGGTGCCAATAGAAAAGGGAGGGAGAACTACACAAAAGGAAAAAGATAAAGAAGACAGACACATGCAAGAGAAAGATGAATCAAAAGCGGAAAAAGAAAGACATGCAAAGACAGACATGCAAGAAAGAAAAAAACAAAACCTAAATAAAGGGCATGCAAGAAGAACAAAGACAACAGAGGAACAAAATTTCTCAAAAATAAAATAACAAAAAGAAAGAAAAGCTTAAAAAAGAGCTAATGGGGACC
>NW_028283484.1:0-26815 GCF_059441005.1 Hippichthys cyanospilos
AACAAGCGTTTTCAGCCCGAGTGGAGCACATTTTGACTGTTTTTTTAAAAACATCATTGTACATTGAAATTTCTGCTTGCGTATGCTTTAGAAGCAAGAATTAAGAGGACTACATTCATTATTTCAGCTGAAAAATGCTTAGTTTATGATTTATAGTCAACATTAATGAAATGTCCCCAACAGCGTTTTCAGCCCGAGTGGAGCACATTTTGACTGTTTTTTTAAAAACATCATTGTACATTGAAATTTCTGCTTGCGTATGCTTTAGAAGCAAGAATTAAGAGGACTACATTCATTATTTCAGCTGAAAAATGCTTAGTTTATGAATTATAGTCAACATTAATGAAATGTTCCAAACAAGCGTTTTCAGCCCGAGTGGAGCACATTTTGACCGTTTTTTTAAAGACATCATTGTACATTGAAATTTCTGTTTGCGTATGCTTTAGAAGCAAGAATTAAGAGGACTACATTCATTATTTCAGCTGAAAAATGCTTAGTTTTTGATTTATAGTCAACATTAATGTAATGTCCCAAACAAGCGTTTTCAGCCCGAGTGGAGCACATTTTGACTGTTTTTTTAAAAACATCATTGTACATTTTAATTTCTGCTTGCGTATGCTTTAGAAGCAAGAATTAAGAGGACTACATTCATTATTTCAGCTGAAAAATGCTTAGTTTATGATTTATAGTCACCATTAATGAAATGTCCCCAACAGCGTTTTCAGCCCGAGTGGAGCACATTTTGACTGTTTTTTTAAAAACATCATTGTACATTGAAATTTCTGCTTGCGTATGCTTTAGAAGCAAGAATTAAGAGGACTACATTCATTATTTCAGCTGAAAAATGCTTAGATTATGAATTATAGTCAACATTAATGAAATGTTCCGAACAAGCGTTTTCAGCCCGAGTGGAGCACATTTTGACTGTTTTTTTAAAAACATCATTGTACATTGAAATTTCTGCTTGCGTATGCTTTAGAAGCAAGAATTAAGAGGACTACATTCATTATTTCAGCTGAAAAATGCTTAGTTTTTGATTTATAGTCAACATTAATGAAATGTCCCCAACAGCGTTTTCAGCCCGAGTGGAGCACATTTTGACTGTTTTTTTAAAAACATCATTGTACATTGAAATTTCTGCTTGCGTATGCTTTAGAAGCAAGAATTAAGAGGACTACATTCATTATTTCAGCTGAAAAATGCTTAGTTTTTGATTTATAGTCAACATTAATGAAATGTCCCCAACAGCGTTTTCAGCCCGAGTGGAGCACATTTTGACTGTTTTTTTAAAAACATCATTGTACATTTTAATTTCTGCTTGCGTATGCTTTAGAAGCAAGAATTAAGAGGACTACATTCATTATTTCAGCTGAAAAATGCTTAGTTTATGATTTATAGTCAACATTAATGAAATGTTCCAAACAAGCGTTTTCAGCCCGAGTGGAGCACATTTTGACTGTTTTTTTAAAAACATCATTGTACATTGAAATTTCTGCTTGCGTATGCTTTAGAAGCAAGAATTAAGAGGACTACATTCATTATTTCAGCTGAAAAATGCTTAGTTTATGAATTATAGTCAATATTAATGAAATGTTCCAAACAAGCGTTTTCAGCCCGAGTGGAGCACATTTTGACCGTTTTTTTAAAAACATCATTGTACATTGAAATTTCTGTTTGCGTATGCTTTAGAAGCAAGAATTAAGAGGACTACATTCATTATTTCAGCTGAAAAATGCTTAGTTTATGATTTATAGTCAACATTAATGTAATGTCCCCAACAAGCGTTTTCAGCCCGAGTGGAGCACATTTTGACTGTTTTTTTAAAAACATCATTGTACATTGAAATTTCTGCTTGCGTATGCTTTAGAAGCAAGAATTAAGAGGACTACATTCATTATTTCAGCTGAAAAATGCTTAGTTTTTGATTTATAGTCAACATTAATGAAATGTCCCCAACAGCGTTTTCAGCCCGAGTGGAGCACATTTTGACTGTTTTTTTAAAAACATCATTGTACATTGAAATTTCTGCTTGCGTATGCTTTAGAAGCAAGAATTAAGAGGACTACATTCATTATTTCAGCTGAAAAATGCTTAGTTTATGATTTATAGTCAACATTAATGAAATGTTCCAAACAAGCGTTTTCAGCCCGAGTGGAGCACATTTTGACTGTTTTTTTAAAAACATCATTGTACATTGAAATTTCTGTTTGCGTATGCTTTAGAAGCAAGAATTAAGAGGACTACATTCATTATTTCAGCTGAAAAATGCTTAGTTTTTGATTTATAGTCAACATTAATGAAATGTCCCCAACAAGCGTTTTCAGCCCGAGTGGAGCACATTTTGACTGTTTTTTTAAAAACATCATTGTACATTGAAATTTCTGCTTGCGTATGCTTTAGAAGCAAGAATTAAGAGGACTACATTCATTATTTCAGCTGAAAAATGCTTAGTTTTTGATTTATAGTCAACATTAATGAAATGTCCCCAACAGCGTTTTCAGCCCGAGTGGAGCACATTTTGACTGTTTTTTTAAAAACATCATTGTACATTGAAATTTCTGCTTGCGTATGCTTTAGAAGCAAGAATTAAGAGGACTACATTCATTATTTCAGCTGAAAAATGCTTAGATTATGATTTATAGTCAACATTAATGAAATGTTCCAAACAAGCGTTTTCAGCCCGAGTGGAGCACATTTTGACTGTTTTTTTAAAAACATCATTGTACATTGAAATTTCTGCTTGCGTATGCTTTAGAAGCAAGAATTAAGAGGACTACATTCATTATTTCAGCTGAAAAATGCTTAGTTTTTGATTTATAGTCAACATTAATGAAATGTCCCCAACAGCGTTTTCAGCCCGAGTGGAGCACATTTTGACTGTTTTTTTAAAAACATCATTGTACATTGAAATTTCTGCTTGCGTATGCTTTAGAAGCAAGAATTAAGAGGACTACATTCATTATTTCAGCTGAAAAATGCTTAGTTTTTGATTTATAGTCAACATTAATGAAATGTCCCCAACAGCGTTTTCAGCCCGAGTGGAGCACATTTTGACTGTTTTTTTAAAAACATCATTGTACATTTTAATTTCTGCTTGCGTATGCTTTAGAAGCAAGAATTAAGAGGACTACATTCATTATTTCAGCTGAAAAATGCTTAGTTTATGATTTATAGTCAACATTAATGAAATGTTCCAAACAAGCGTTTTCAGCCCGAGTGGAGCACATTTTGACTGTTTTTTTAAAAACATCATTGTACATTGAAATTTCTGCTTGCGTATGCTTTAGAAGCAAGAATTAAGAGGACTACATTCATTATTTCAGCTGAAAAATGCTTAGTTTATGATTTATAGTCAACATTAATGAAATGTTCCAAACAAGCGTTTTCAGCCCGAGTGGAGCACATTTTGACTGTTTTTTTAAAAACATCATTGTACATTGAAATTTCTGCTTGCGTATGCTTTAGAAGCAAGAATTAAGAGGACTACATTCATTATTTCAGCTGAAAAATGCTTAGTTTATGATTTATAGTCAACATTAATGTAATGTCCCCAACAAGCGTTTTCAGCCCGAGTGGAGCACATTTTGACTGTTTTTTTTAAAAACATCATTGTACATTGAAATTTCTGCTTGCGTATGCTTTAGAAGCTAGAATTAAGAGGACTACATTCATTATTTCAGCTGAAAAATGCTTAGTTTATGATTTATAGTCAACATTAATGAAATGTCCCAAACAAGCGTTTTCAGCCCGAGTGGAGCACATTTTGACTGTTTTTTTAAAAACATCATTGTACATTGAAATTTCTGCTTGCGTATGCTTTAGAAGCAAGAATTAAGAGGACTACATTCATTATTTACGCTGAAAAATGCTTAGTTTATGATTTATAGTCACCATTAATGTAATGTCCCAAACAAGCGTTTTCAGCCCGAGTGGAGCACATTTTGACTGTTTTTTTAAAAACATCATTGCACATTGAAATTTCTGCTTGCGTATGCTTTAGAAGCTAGAATTAAGAGGACTACATTCATTATTTCAGCTGAAAAATGCTTAGTTTATGATTTATAGTCAACATTAATGAAATGTCCCAAACAAGCGTTTTCAGCCCGAGTGGAGCACATTTTGACTGTTTTTTTTAAAAACATCATTGTACATTGAAATTTCTGCTTGCGTATGCTTTAGAAGCAAGAATTAAGAGGACTACATTCATTATTTCAGCTGAAAAATGCTTAGTTTATGATTTATAGTCAACATTAATGAAATGTCCCCAACAGCGTTTTCAGCCCGAGTGGAGCACATTTTGACTGTTTTTTTAAAAACATCATTGTACATTGAAATTTCTGCTTGCGTATGCTTTAGAAGCAAGAATTAAGAGGACTACATTCATTATTTCAGCTGAAAAATGCTTAGTTTATGATTTATAGTCACCATTAATGTAATGTCCCAAACAAGCGTTTTCAGCCCGAGTGGAGCACATTTTGACTGTTTTTTTAAAAACATCATTGTACATTGAAATTTCTGCTTGCGTATGCTTTAGAAGCAAGAATTAAGAGGACTACATTCATTATTTCAGCTGAAAAATGCTTAGTTTATGATTTATAGTCAACATTAATGAAATGTCCCAAACAAGCGTTTTCAGCCCGAGTGGAGCACATTTTGACTGTTTTTTTAAAAACATCATTGTACATTGAAATTTCTGCTTGCGTATGCTTTAGAAGCAAGAATTAAGAGGACTACATTCATTATTTCAGCTGAAAAATGCTTAGTTTATGATTTATAGTCAACATTAATGAAATGTTCCAAACAAGCGTTTTCAGCCCGAGTGGAGCACATTTTGACTGTTTTTTTAAAAACATCATTGTACATTGAAATTTCTGCTTGCGTATGCTTTAGAAGCAAGAATTAAGAGGACTACATTCATTATTTCAGCTGAAAAATGCTTAGTTTATGATTTATAGTCAACATTAATGAAATGTTCCAAACAAGCGTTTTCAGCCCGAGTGGAGCACATTTTGACTGTTTTTTTAAAAACATCATTGTACATTGAAATTTCTGCTTGCGTATGCTTTAGAAGCAAGAATTAAGAGGACTACATTCATTATTTCAGCTGAAAAATGCTTAGTTTATGAATTATAGTCAACATTAATGAAATGTTCCAAACAAGCGTTTTCAGCTCGAGTGGAGCACATTTTGACCGTTTTTTTAAAAACATCATTGTACATTGAAATTTCTGTTTGCGTATGCTTTAGAAGCAAGAATTAAGAGGACTACATTCATTATTTCAGCTGAAAAATGCTTAGTTTTTGATTTATAGTCAACATTAATGTAATGTCCCAAACAAGCGTTTTCAGCCCGAGTGGAGCACATTTTGACTGTTTTTTTAAAAACATCATTGTACATTTTAATTTCTGCTTGCGTATGCTTTAGAAGCAAGAATTAAGAGGACTACATTCATTATTTCAGCTGAAAAATGCTTAGTTTATGATTTATAGTCACCATTAATGAAATGTCCCCAACAGCGTTTTCAGCCCGAGTGGAGCACATTTTGACTGTTTTTTTAAAAACATCATTGTACATTGAAATTTCTGCTTGCGTATGCTTTAGAAGCAAGAATTAAGAGGACTACATTCATTATTTCAGCTGAAAAATGCTTAGATTATGAATTATAGTCAACATTAATGAAATGTTCCGAACAAGCGTTTTCAGCCCGAGTGGAGCACATTTTGACTGTTTTTTTAAAAACATCATTGTACATTGAAATTTCTGCTTGCGTATGCTTTAGAAGCAAGAATTAAGAGGACTACATTCATTATTTCAGCTGAAAAATGCTTAGTTTTTGATTTATAGTCAACATTAATGAAATGTCCCCAACAGCGTTTTCAGCCCGAGTGGAGCACATTTTGACTGTTTTTTTAAAAACATCATTGTACATTGAAATTTCTGCTTGCGTATGCTTTAGAAGCAAGAATTAAGAGGACTACATTCATTATTTCAGCTGAAAAATGCTTAGTTTTTGATTTATAGTCAACATTAATGAAATGTCCCCAACAGCGTTTTCAGCCCGAGTGGAGCACATTTTGACTGTTTTTTTAAAAACATCATTGTACATTTTAATTTCTGCTTGCGTATGCTTTAGAAGCAAGAATTAAGAGGACTACATTCATTATTTCAGCTGAAAAATGCTTAGTTTATGATTTATAGTCAACATTAATGAAATGTTCCAAACAAGCGTTTTCAGCCCGAGTGGAGCACATTTTGACTGTTTTTTTAAAAACATCATTGTACATTGAAATTTCTGCTTGCGTATGCTTTAGAAGCAAGAATTAAGAGGACTACATTCATTATTTCAGCTGAAAAATGCTTAGTTTATGAATTATAGTCAATATTAATGAAATGTTCCAAACAAGCGTTTTCAGCCCGAGTGGAGCACATTTTGACCGTTTTTTTAAAAACATCATTGTACATTGAAATTTCTGTTTGCGTATGCTTTAGAAGCAAGAATTAAGAGGACTACATTCATTATTTCAGCTGAAAAATGCTTAGTTTATGATTTATAGTCAACATTAATGTAATGTCCCCAACAAGCGTTTTCAGCCCGAGTGGAGCACATTTTGACTGTTTTTTTAAAAACATCATTGTACATTGAAATTTCTGCTTGCGTATGCTTTAGAAGCAAGAATTAAGAGGACTACATTCATTATTTCAGCTGAAAAATGCTTAGTTTTTGATTTATAGTCAACATTAATGAAATGTCCCCAACAGCGTTTTCAGCCCGAGTGGAGCACATTTTGACTGTTTTTTTAAAAACATCATTGTACATTGAAATTTCTGCTTGCGTATGCTTTAGAAGCAAGAATTAAGAGGACTACATTCATTATTTCAGCTGAAAAATGCTTAGTTTATGATTTATAGTCAACATTAATGAAATGTTCCAAACAAGCGTTTTCAGCCCGAGTGGAGCACATTTTGACTGTTTTTTTAAAAACATCATTGTACATTGAAATTTCTGCTTGCGTATGCTTTAGAAGCAAGAATTAAGAGGACTACATTCATTATTTCAGCTGAAAAATGCTTAGTTTATGATTTATAGTCAACATTAATGAAATGTTCCAAACAAGCGTTTTCAGCCCGAGTGGAGCACATTTTGACTGTTTTTTTAAAAACATCATTGTACATTGAAATTTCTGCTTGCGTATGCTTTAGAAGCAAGAATTAAGAGGACTACATTCATTATTTCAGCTGAAAAATGCTTAGTTTATGATTTATAGTCAACATTAATGAAATGTCCCCAACAGCGTTTTCAGCCCGAGTGGAGCACATTTTGACTGTTTTTTTAAAAACATCATTGTACATTGAAATTTCTGCTTGCGTATGCTTTAGAAGCAAGAATTAAGAGGACTACATTCATTATTTCAGCTGAAAAATGCTTAGTTTATGAATTATAGTCAACATTAATGAAATGTTCCAAACAAGCGTTTTCAGCCCGAGTGGAGCACATTTTGACCGTTTTTTTAAAGACATCATTGTACATTGAAATTTCTGTTTGCGTATGCTTTAGAAGCAAGAATTAAGAGGACTACATTCATTATTTCAGCTGAAAAATGCTTAGTTTTTGATTTATAGTCAACATTAATGTAATGTCCCAAACAAGCGTTTTCAGCCCGAGTGGAGCACATTTTGACTGTTTTTTTAAAAACATCATTGTACATTTTAATTTCTGCTTGCGTATGCTTTAGAAGCAAGAATTAAGAGGACTACATTCATTATTTCAGCTGAAAAATGCTTAGTTTATGATTTATAGTCACCATTAATGAAATGTCCCCAACAGCGTTTTCAGCCCGAGTGGAGCACATTTTGACTGTTTTTTTAAAAACATCATTGTACATTGAAATTTCTGCTTGCGTATGCTTTAGAAGCAAGAATTAAGAGGACTACATTCATTATTTCAGCTGAAAAATGCTTAGATTATGAATTATAGTCAACATTAATGAAATGTTCCGAACAAGCGTTTTCAGCCCGAGTGGAGCACATTTTGACTGTTTTTTTAAAAACATCATTGTACATTGAAATTTCTGCTTGCGTATGCTTTAGAAGCAAGAATTAAGAGGACTACATTCATTATTTCAGCTGAAAAATGCTTAGTTTTTGATTTATAGTCAACATTAATGAAATGTCCCCAACAGCGTTTTCAGCCCGAGTGGAGCACATTTTGACTGTTTTTTTAAAAACATCATTGTACATTGAAATTTCTGCTTGCGTATGCTTTAGAAGCAAGAATTAAGAGGACTACATTCATTATTTCAGCTGAAAAATGCTTAGTTTTTGATTTATAGTCAACATTAATGAAATGTCCCCAACAGCGTTTTCAGCCCGAGTGGAGCACATTTTGACTGTTTTTTTAAAAACATCATTGTACATTTTAATTTCTGCTTGCGTATGCTTTAGAAGCAAGAATTAAGAGGACTACATTCATTATTTCAGCTGAAAAATGCTTAGTTTATGATTTATAGTCAACATTAATGAAATGTTCCAAACAAGCGTTTTCAGCCCGAGTGGAGCACATTTTGACTGTTTTTTTAAAAACATCATTGTACATTGAAATTTCTGCTTGCGTATGCTTTAGAAGCAAGAATTAAGAGGACTACATTCATTATTTCAGCTGAAAAATGCTTAGTTTATGAATTATAGTCAATATTAATGAAATGTTCCAAACAAGCGTTTTCAGCCCGAGTGGAGCACATTTTGACCGTTTTTTTAAAAACATCATTGTACATTGAAATTTCTGTTTGCGTATGCTTTAGAAGCAAGAATTAAGAGGACTACATTCATTATTTCAGCTGAAAAATGCTTAGTTTATGATTTATAGTCAACATTAATGTAATGTCCCCAACAAGCGTTTTCAGCCCGAGTGGAGCACATTTTGACTGTTTTTTTAAAAACATCATTGTACATTGAAATTTCTGCTTGCGTATGCTTTAGAAGCAAGAATTAAGAGGACTACATTCATTATTTCAGCTGAAAAATGCTTAGTTTTTGATTTATAGTCAACATTAATGAAATGTCCCCAACAGCGTTTTCAGCCCGAGTGGAGCACATTTTGACTGTTTTTTTAAAAACATCATTGTACATTGAAATTTCTGCTTGCGTATGCTTTAGAAGCAAGAATTAAGAGGACTACATTCATTATTTCAGCTGAAAAATGCTTAGTTTATGATTTATAGTCAACATTAATGAAATGTTCCAAACAAGCGTTTTCAGCCCGAGTGGAGCACATTTTGACTGTTTTTTTAAAAACATCATTGTACATTGAAATTTCTGTTTGCGTATGCTTTAGAAGCAAGAATTAAGAGGACTACATTCATTATTTCAGCTGAAAAATGCTTAGTTTTTGATTTATAGTCAACATTAATGAAATGTCCCCAACAAGCGTTTTCAGCCCGAGTGGAGCACATTTTGACTGTTTTTTTAAAAACATCATTGTACATTGAAATTTCTGCTTGCGTATGCTTTAGAAGCAAGAATTAAGAGGACTACATTCATTATTTCAGCTGAAAAATGCTTAGTTTTTGATTTATAGTCAACATTAATGAAATGTCCCCAACAGCGTTTTCAGCCCGAGTGGAGCACATTTTGACTGTTTTTTTAAAAACATCATTGTACATTGAAATTTCTGCTTGCGTATGCTTTAGAAGCAAGAATTAAGAGGACTACATTCATTATTTCAGCTGAAAAATGCTTAGATTATGATTTATAGTCAACATTAATGAAATGTTCCAAACAAGCGTTTTCAGCCCGAGTGGAGCACATTTTGACTGTTTTTTTAAAAACATCATTGTACATTGAAATTTCTGCTTGCGTATGCTTTAGAAGCAAGAATTAAGAGGACTACATTCATTATTTCAGCTGAAAAATGCTTAGTTTTTGATTTATAGTCAACATTAATGAAATGTCCCCAACAGCGTTTTCAGCCCGAGTGGAGCACATTTTGACTGTTTTTTTAAAAACATCATTGTACATTGAAATTTCTGCTTGCGTATGCTTTAGAAGCAAGAATTAAGAGGACTACATTCATTATTTCAGCTGAAAAATGCTTAGTTTTTGATTTATAGTCAACATTAATGAAATGTCCCCAACAGCGTTTTCAGCCCGAGTGGAGCACATTTTGACTGTTTTTTTAAAAACATCATTGTACATTTTAATTTCTGCTTGCGTATGCTTTAGAAGCAAGAATTAAGAGGACTACATTCATTATTTCAGCTGAAAAATGCTTAGTTTATGATTTATAGTCAACATTAATGAAATGTTCCAAACAAGCGTTTTCAGCCCGAGTGGAGCACATTTTGACTGTTTTTTTAAAAACATCATTGTACATTGAAATTTCTGCTTGCGTATGCTTTAGAAGCAAGAATTAAGAGGACTACATTCATTATTTCAGCTGAAAAATGCTTAGTTTATGATTTATAGTCAACATTAATGAAATGTTCCAAACAAGCGTTTTCAGCCCGAGTGGAGCACATTTTGACTGTTTTTTTAAAAACATCATTGTACATTGAAATTTCTGCTTGCGTATGCTTTAGAAGCAAGAATTAAGAGGACTACATTCATTATTTCAGCTGAAAAATGCTTAGTTTATGATTTATAGTCAACATTAATGTAATGTCCCCAACAAGCGTTTTCAGCCCGAGTGGAGCACATTTTGACTGTTTTTTTTAAAAACATCATTGTACATTGAAATTTCTGCTTGCGTATGCTTTAGAAGCTAGAATTAAGAGGACTACATTCATTATTTCAGCTGAAAAATGCTTAGTTTATGATTTATAGTCAACATTAATGAAATGTCCCAAACAAGCGTTTTCAGCCCGAGTGGAGCACATTTTGACTGTTTTTTTAAAAACATCATTGTACATTGAAATTTCTGCTTGCGTATGCTTTAGAAGCAAGAATTAAGAGGACTACATTCATTATTTACGCTGAAAAATGCTTAGTTTATGATTTATAGTCACCATTAATGTAATGTCCCAAACAAGCGTTTTCAGCCCGAGTGGAGCACATTTTGACTGTTTTTTTAAAAACATCATTGCACATTGAAATTTCTGCTTGCGTATGCTTTAGAAGCTAGAATTAAGAGGACTACATTCATTATTTCAGCTGAAAAATGCTTAGTTTATGATTTATAGTCAACATTAATGAAATGTCCCAAACAAGCGTTTTCAGCCCGAGTGGAGCACATTTTGACTGTTTTTTTTAAAAACATCATTGTACATTGAAATTTCTGCTTGCGTATGCTTTAGAAGCAAGAATTAAGAGGACTACATTCATTATTTCAGCTGAAAAATGCTTAGTTTATGATTTATAGTCAACATTAATGAAATGTCCCCAACAGCGTTTTCAGCCCGAGTGGAGCACATTTTGACTGTTTTTTTAAAAACATCATTGTACATTGAAATTTCTGCTTGCGTATGCTTTAGAAGCAAGAATTAAGAGGACTACATTCATTATTTCAGCTGAAAAATGCTTAGTTTATGATTTATAGTCACCATTAATGTAATGTCCCAAACAAGCGTTTTCAGCCCGAGTGGAGCACATTTTGACTGTTTTTTTAAAAACATCATTGTACATTGAAATTTCTGCTTGCGTATGCTTTAGAAGCAAGAATTAAGAGGACTACATTCATTATTTCAGCTGAAAAATGCTTAGTTTATGATTTATAGTCAACATTAATGAAATGTCCCAAACAAGCGTTTTCAGCCCGAGTGGAGCACATTTTGACTGTTTTTTTAAAAACATCATTGTACATTGAAATTTCTGCTTGCGTATGCTTTAGAAGCAAGAATTAAGAGGACTACATTCATTATTTCAGCTGAAAAATGCTTAGTTTATGATTTATAGTCAACATTAATGAAATGTTCCAAACAAGCGTTTTCAGCCCGAGTGGAGCACATTTTGACTGTTTTTTTAAAAACATCATTGTACATTGAAATTTCTGCTTGCGTATGCTTTAGAAGCAAGAATTAAGAGGACTACATTCATTATTTCAGCTGAAAAATGCTTAGTTTATGATTTATAGTCAACATTAATGAAATGTTCCAAACAAGCGTTTTCAGCCCGAGTGGAGCACATTTTGACTGTTTTTTTAAAAACATCATTGTACATTGAAATTTCTGCTTGCGTATGCTTTAGAAGCAAGAATTAAGAGGACTACATTCATTATTTCAGCTGAAAAATGCTTAGTTTATGAATTATAGTCAACATTAATGAAATGTTCCAAACAAGCGTTTTCAGCTCGAGTGGAGCACATTTTGACCGTTTTTTTAAAAACATCATTGTACATTGAAATTTCTGTTTGCGTATGCTTTAGAAGCAAGAATTAAGAGGACTACATTCATTATTTCAGCTGAAAAATGCTTAGTTTTTGATTTATAGTCAACATTAATGAAATGTCCCCAACAGCGTTTTCAGCCCGAGTGGAGCACATTTTGACTGTTTTTTTAAAAACATCATTGTACATTGAAATTTCTGCTTGCGTATGCTTTAGAAGCAAGAATTAAGAGGACTACATTCATTATTTCAGCTGAAAAATGCTTAGTTTATGATTTATAGTCAACATTAATGAAATGTTCCAAACAAGCGTTTTCAGCCCGAGTGGAGCACATTTTGACTGTTTTTTTAAAAACATCATTGTACATTGAAATTTCTGCTTGCGTATGCTTTAGAAGCAAGAATTAAGAGGACTACATTCATTATTTCAGCTGAAAAATGCTTAGTTTATGATTTATAGTCAACATTAATGAAATGTCCCCAACAGCGTTTTCAGCCCGAGTGGAGCACATTTTGACTGTTTTTTTAAAAACATCATTGTACATTGAAATTTCTGCTTGCGTATGCTTTAGAAGCAAGAATTAAGAGGACTACATTCATTATTTCAGCTGAAAAATGCTTAGTTTATGATTTATAGTCACCATTAATGTAATGTCCCAAACAAGCGTTTTCAGCCCGAGTGGAGCACATTTTGACTGTTTTTTTAAAAACATCATTGTACATTGAAATTTCTGCTTGCGTATGCTTTAGAAGCAAGAATTAAGAGGACTACATTCATTATTTCAGCTGAAAAATGCTTAGTTTATGATTTATAGTCAACATTAATGAAATGTCCCAAACAAGCGTTTTCAGCCCGAGTGGAGCACATTTTGACTGTTTTTTTAAAAACATCATTGTACATTGAAATTTCTGCTTGCGTATGCTTTAGAAGCAAGAATTAAGAGGACTACATTCATTATTTCAGCTGAAAAATGCTTAGTTTATGATTTATAGTCAACATTAATGAAATGTTCCAAACAAGCGTTTTCAGCCCGAGTGGAGCACATTTTGACTGTTTTTTTAAAAACATCATTGTACATTGAAATTTCTGCTTGCGTATGCTTTAGAAGCAAGAATTAAGAGGACTACATTCATTATTTCAGCTGAAAAATGCTTAGTTTATGATTTATAGTCAACATTAATGAAATGTTCCAAACAAGCGTTTTCAGCCCGAGTGGAGCACATTTTGACTGTTTTTTTAAAAACATCATTGTACATTGAAATTTCTGCTTGCGTATGCTTTAGAAGCAAGAATTAAGAGGACTACATTCATTATTTCAGCTGAAAAATGCTTAGTTTATGAATTATAGTCAACATTAATGAAATGTTCCAAACAAGCGTTTTCAGCTCGAGTGGAGCACATTTTGACCGTTTTTTTAAAAACATCATTGTACATTGAAATTTCTGTTTGCGTATGCTTTAGAAGCAAGAATTAAGAGGACTACATTCATTATTTCAGCTGAAAAATGCTTAGTTTTTGATTTATAGTCAACATTAATGAAATGTCCCCAACAGCGTTTTCAGCCCGAGTGGAGCACATTTTGACTGTTTTTTTAAAAACATCATTGTACATTGAAATTTCTGCTTGCGTATGCTTTAGAAGCAAGAATTAAGAGGACTACATTCATTATTTCAGCTGAAAAATGCTTAGTTTATGATTTATAGTCAACATTAATGAAATGTTCCAAACAAGCGTTTTCAGCCCGAGTGGAGCACATTTTGACTGTTTTTTTAAAAACATCATTGTACATTGAAATTTCTGCTTGCGTATGCTTTAGAAGCAAAAATTAAGAGGACTACATTCATTATTTCAGCTGAAAAATGCTTAGTTTTTGATTTATAGTCAACATTAATGAAATGTCCCCAACAGCGTTTTCAGCCCGAGTGGAGCACATTTTGACTGTTTTTTTAAAAACATCATTGTACATTGAAATTTCTGCTTGCGTATGCTTTAGAAGCAAGAATTAAGAGGACTACATTCATTATTTCAGCTGAAAAATGCTTAGTTTTTGATTTATAGTCAACATTAATGAAATGTCCCCAACAGCGTTTTCAGCCCGAGTGGAGCACATTTTGACTGTTTTTTTAAAAACATCATTGTACATTGAAATTTCTGCTTGCGTATGCTTTAGAAGCAAGAATTAAGAGGACTACATTCATTATTTCAGCTGAAAAATGCTTAGTTTATGAATTATAGTCAACATTAATGAAATGTTCCAAACAAGCGTTTTCAGCCCGAGTGGAGCACATTTTGACCGTTTTTTTAAAAACATCATTGTACATTGAAATTTCTGTTTGCGTATGCTTTAGAAGCAAGAATTAAGAGGACTACATTCAATATTTCAGCTGAAAAATGCTTAGTTTATGATTTATAGTCAACATTAATGTAATGTCCCCAACAAGCGTTTTCAGCCCGAGTGGAGCACATTTTGACTGTTTTTTTAAAAACATCATTGTACATTGAAATGTCTGCTTGCGTATGCTTTAGAAGCAAGAATTAAGAGGACTACATTCATTATTTCAGCTGAAAAATGCTTAGTTTTTGATTTATAGTCAACATTAATGAAATGTCCCCAACAGCGTTTTCAGCCCGAGTGGAGCACATTTTGACTGTTTTTTTAAAAACATCATTGTACATTGAAATTTCTGCTTGCGTATGCTTTAGAAGCAAGAATTAAGAGGACTACATTCATTATTTCAGCTGAAAAATGCTTAGTTTATGATTTATAGTCAACATTAATGAAATGTTCCAAACAAGCGTTTTCAGCCCGAGTGGAGCACATTTTGACTGTTTTTTTAAAAACATCATTGTACATTGAAATTTCTGCTTGCGTATGCTTTAGAAGCAAGAATTAAGAGGACTACATTCATTATTTCAGCTGAAAAATGCTTAGTTTATGATTTATAGTCAACATTAATGAAATGTCCCCAACAGCGTTTTCAGCCCGAGTGGAGCACATTTTGACTGTTTTTTTAAAAACATCATTGTACATTGAAATTTCTGCTTGCGTATGCTTTAGAAGCAAGAATTAAGAGGACTACATTCATTATTTCAGCTGAAAAATGCTTAGTTTATGATTTATAGTCACCATTAATGTAATGTCCCAAACAAGCGTTTTCAGCCCGAGTGGAGCACATTTTGACTGTTTTTTTAAAAACATCATTGTACATTGAAATTTCTGCTTGCGTATGCTTTAGAAGCAAGAATTAAGAGGACTACATTCATTATTTCAGCTGAAAAATGCTTAGTTTATGATTTATAGTCAACATTAATGAAATGTCCCAAACAAGCGTTTTCAGCCCGAGTGGAGCACATTTTGACTGTTTTTTTAAAAACATCATTGTACATTGAAATTTCTGCTTGCGTATGCTTTAGAAGCAAGAATTAAGAGGACTACATTCATTATTTCAGCTGAAAAATGCTTAGTTTATGATTTATAGTCAACATTAATGAAATGTTCCAAACAAGCGTTTTCAGCCCGAGTGGAGCACATTTTGACTGTTTTTTTAAAAACATCATTGTACATTGAAATTTCTGCTTGCGTATGCTTTAGAAGCAAGAATTAAGAGGACTACATTCATTATTTCAGCTGAAAAATGCTTAGTTTATGATTTATAGTCAACATTAATGAAATGTTCCAAACAAGCGTTTTCAGCCCGAGTGGAGCACATTTTGACTGTTTTTTTAAAAACATCATTGTACATTGAAATTTCTGCTTGCGTATGCTTTAGAAGCAAGAATTAAGAGGACTACATTCATTATTTCAGCTGAAAAATGCTTAGTTTATGAATTATAGTCAACATTAATGAAATGTTCCAAACAAGCGTTTTCAGCTCGAGTGGAGCACATTTTGACCGTTTTTTTAAAAACATCATTGTACATTGAAATTTCTGTTTGCGTATGCTTTAGAAGCAAGAATTAAGAGGACTACATTCATTATTTCAGCTGAAAAATGCTTAGTTTTTGATTTATAGTCAACATTAATGAAATGTCCCCAACAGCGTTTTCAGCCCGAGTGGAGCACATTTTGACTGTTTTTTTAAAAACATCATTGTACATTGAAATTTCTGCTTGCGTATGCTTTAGAAGCAAGAATTAAGAGGACTACATTCATTATTTCAGCTGAAAAATGCTTAGTTTATGATTTATAGTCAACATTAATGAAATGTTCCAAACAAGCGTTTTCAGCCCGAGTGGAGCACATTTTGACTGTTTTTTTAAAAACATCATTGTACATTGAAATTTCTGCTTGCGTATGCTTTAGAAGCAAAAATTAAGAGGACTACATTCATTATTTCAGCTGAAAAATGCTTAGTTTTTGATTTATAGTCAACATTAATGAAATGTCCCCAACAGCGTTTTCAGCCCGAGTGGAGCACATTTTGACTGTTTTTTTAAAAACATCATTGTACATTGAAATTTCTGCTTGCGTATGCTTTAGAAGCAAGAATTAAGAGGACTACATTCATTATTTCAGCTGAAAAATGCTTAGTTTTTGATTTATAGTCAACATTAATGAAATGTCCCCAACAGCGTTTTCAGCCCGAGTGGAGCACATTTTGACTGTTTTTTTAAAAACATCATTGTACATTGAAATTTCTGCTTGCGTATGCTTTAGAAGCAAGAATTAAGAGGACTACATTCATTATTTCAGCTGAAAAATGCTTAGTTTATGAATTATAGTCAACATTAATGAAATGTTCCAAACAAGCGTTTTCAGCCCGAGTGGAGCACATTTTGACCGTTTTTTTAAAAACATCATTGTACATTGAAATTTCTGTTTGCGTATGCTTTAGAAGCAAGAATTAAGAGGACTACATTCATTATTTCAGCTGAAAAATGCTTAGTTTATGATTTATAGTCAACATTAATGAAATGTCCCCAACAGCGTTTTCAGCCCGAGTGGAGCACATTTTGACTGTTTTTTTAAAAACATCATTGTACATTGAAATTTCTGCTTGCGTATGCTTTAGAAGCAAGAATTAAGAGGACTACATTCATTATTTCAGCTGAAAAATGCTTAGTTTTTGATTTATAGTCAACATTAATGAAATGTCCCCAACAGCGTTTTCAGCCCGAGTGGAGCACATTTTGACTGTTTTTTTAAAAACATCATTGTACATTGAAATTTCTGCTTGCGTATGCTTTAGAAGCAAGAATTAAGAGGACTACATTCATTATTTCAGCTGAAAAATGCTTAGTTTATGATTTATAGTCAACA
The DNA here is from genome assembly GCF_059441005.1 of Hippichthys cyanospilos. Lineage (NCBI taxonomy): Eukaryota > Metazoa > Chordata > Actinopteri > Syngnathiformes > Syngnathidae > Hippichthys > Hippichthys cyanospilos. The sequence goes on from NW_028283484.1 coordinate 17,577, forward strand.
TTAATGAAATGTTCCAAACAAGCGTTTTCAGCCCGAGTGGAGCACATTTTGACTGTTTTTTTAAAAACATCATTGTACATTGAAATTTCTGCTTGCGTATGCTTTAGAAGCAAGAATTAAGAGGACTACATTCAATATTTCAGCTGAAAAATGCTTAGTTTATGATTTATAGTCAACATTAATGTAATGTCCCCAACAAGCGTTTTCAGCCCGAGTGGAGCACATTTTGACTGTTTTTTTAAAAACATCATTGTACATTGAAATGTCTGCTTGCGTATGCTTTAGAAGCAAGAATTAAGAGGACTACATTCATTATTTCAGCTGAAAAATGCTTAGTTTATGATTTATAGTCAACATTAATGAAATGTCCCCAACAGCGTTTTCAGCCCGAGTGGAGCACATTTTGACTGTTTTTTTAAAAACATCATTGTACATTGAAATTTCTGCTTGCGTATGCTTTAGAAGCAAGAATTAAGAGGACTACATTCATTATTTCAGCTGAAAAATGCTTAGTTTATGATTTATAGTCAACATTAATGAAATGTTCCAAACAAGCGTTTTCAGCCCGAGTGGAGCACATTTTGACTGTTTTTTTAAAAACATCATTGTACATTGAAATTTCTGCTTGCGTATGCTTTAGAAGCAAGAATTAAGAGGACTACATTCATTATTTCAGCTGAAAAATGCTTAGTTTATGATTTATAGTCAACATTAATGAAATGTCCCCAACAGCGTTTTCAGCCCGAGTGGAGCACATTTTGACTGTTTTTTTAAAAACATCATTGTACATTGAAATTTCTGCTTGCGTATGCTTTAGAAGCAAGAATTAAGAGGACTACATTCATTATTTCAGCTGAAAAATGCTTAGTTTATGAATTATAGTCAACATTAATGAAATGTTCCAAACAAGCGTTTTCAGCCCGAGTGGAGCACATTTTGACCGTTTTTTTAAAGACATCATTGTACATTGAAATTTCTGCTTGCGTATGCTTTAGAAGCAAGAATTAAGAGGACTACATTCATTATTTCAGCTGAAAAATGCTTAGTTTATGAATTATAGTCAACATTAATGTAATGTCCCAAACAAGCGTTTTCAGCCCGAGTGGAGCACATTTTGACTGTTTTTTTAAAAACATCATTGTACATTTTAATTTCTGCTTGCGTATGCTTTAGAAGCAAGAATTAAGAGGACTACATTCATTATTTCAGCTGAAAAATGCTTAGTTTATGATTTATAGTCACCATTAATGAAATGTCCCCAACAGCGTTTTCAGCCCGAGTGGAGCACATTTTGACTGTTTTTTTAAAAACATCATTGTACATTGAAATTTCTGCTTGCGTATGCTTTAGAAGCAAGAATTAAGAGGACTACATTCATTATTTCAGCTGAAAAATGCTTAGATTATGAATTATAGTCAACATTAATGAAATGTTCCGAACAAGCGTTTTCAGCCCGAGTGGAGCACATTTTGACTGTTTTTTTAAAAACATCATTGTACATTGAAATTTCTGCTTGCGTATGCTTTAGAAGCAAGAATTAAGAGGACTACATTCATTATTTCAGCTGAAAAATGCTTAGTTTATGAATTATAGTCAATATTAATGAAATGTTCCAAACAAGCGTTTTCAGCCCGAGTGGAGCACATTTTGACCGTTTTTTTAAAAACATCATTGTACATTGAAATTTCTGTTTGCGTATGCTTTAGAAGCAAGAATTAAGAGGACTACATTCATTATTTCAGCTGAAAAATGCTTAGTTTATGATTTATAGTCAACATTAATGTAATGTCCCCAACAAGCGTTTTCAGCCCGAGTGGAGCACATTTTGACTGTTTTTTTAAAAACATCATTGTACATTGAAATTTCTGCTTGCGTATGCTTTAGAAGCAAGAATTAAGAGGACTACATTCATTATTTCAGCTGAAAAATGCTTAGTTTTTGATTTATAGTCAACATTAATGAAATGTCCCCAACAGCGTTTTCAGCCCGAGTGGAGCACATTTTGACTGTTTTTTTAAAAACATCATTGTACATTGAAATTTCTGCTTGCGTATGCTTTAGAAGCAAGAATTAAGAGGACTACATTCATTATTTCAGCTGAAAAATGCTTAGTTTATGATTTATAGTCAACATTAATGAAATGTTCCAAACAAGCGTTTTCAGCCCGAGTGGAGCACATTTTGACTGTTTTTTTAAAAACATCATTGTACATTGAAATTTCTGTTTGCGTATGCTTTAGAAGCAAGAATTAAGAGGACTACATTCATTATTTCAGCTGAAAAATGCTTAGTTTTTGATTTATAGTCAACATTAATGAAATGTCCCCAACAAGCGTTTTCAGCCCGAGTGGAGCACATTTTGACTGTTTTTTTAAAAACATCATTGTACATTGAAATTTCTGCTTGCGTATGCTTTAGAAGCAAGAATTAAGAGGACTACATTCATTATTTCAGCTGAAAAATGCTTAGTTTTTGATTTATAGTCAACATTAATGAAATGTCCCCAACAGCGTTTTCAGCCCGAGTGGAGCACATTTTGACTGTTTTTTTAAAAACATCATTGTACATTTTAATTTCTGCTTGCGTATGCTTTAGAAGCAAGAATTAAGAGGACTACATTCATTATTTCAGCTGAAAAATGCTTAGTTTATGATTTATAGTCAACATTAATGAAATGTTCCAAACAAGCGTTTTCAGCCCGAGTGGAGCACATTTTGACTGTTTTTTTAAAAACATCATTGTACATTGAAATTTCTGCTTGCGTATGCTTTAGAAGCAAGAATTAAGAGGACTACATTCATTATTTCAGCTGAAAAATGCTTAGTTTATGATTTATAGTCAACATTAATGAAATGTTCCAAACAAGCGTTTTCAGCCCGAGTGGAGCACATTTTGACTGTTTTTTTAAAAACATCATTGTACATTGAAATTTCTGCTTGCGTATGCTTTAGAAGCAAGAATTAAGAGGACTACATTCATTATTTCAGCTGAAAAATGCTTAGTTTATGATTTATAGTCAACATTAATGAAATGTTCCAAACAAGCGTTTTCAGCCCGAGTGGAGCACATTTTGACTGTTTTTTTAAAAACATCATTGTACATTGAAATTTCTGCTTGCGTATGCTTTAGAAGCAAGAATTAAGAGGACTACATTCATTATTTCAGCTGAAAAATGCTTAGTTTATGATTTATAGTCAACATTAATGTAATGTCCCCAACAAGCGTTTTCAGCCCGAGTGGAGCACATTTTGACTGTTTTTTTTAAAAACATCATTGTACATTGAAATTTCTGCTTGCGTATGCTTTAGAAGCTAGAATTAAGAGGACTACATTCATTATTTCAGCTGAAAAATGCTTAGTTTATGATTTATAGTCAACATTAATGAAATGTCCCAAACAAGCGTTTTCAGCCCGAGTGGAGCACATTTTGACTGTTTTTTTAAAAACATCATTGTACATTGAAATTTCTGCTTGCGTATGCTTTAGAAGCAAGAATTAAGAGGACTACATTCATTATTTACGCTGAAAAATGCTTAGTTTATGATTTATAGTCACCATTAATGTAATGTCCCAAACAAGCGTTTTCAGCCCGAGTGGAGCACATTTTGACTGTTTTTTTAAAAACATCATTGTACATTGAAATTTCTGCTTGCGTATGCTTTAGAAGCTAGAATTAAGAGGACTACATTCATTATTTCAGCTGAAAAATGCTTAGTTTATGATTTATAGTCAACATTAATGAAATGTCCCAAACAAGCGTTTTCAGCCCGAGTGGAGCACATTTTGACTGTTTTTTTTAAAAACATCATTGTACATTGAAATTTCTGCTTGCGTATGCTTTAGAAGCAAGAATTAAGAGGACTACATTCATTATTTCAGCTGAAAAATGCTTAGTTTATGATTTATAGTCAACATTAATGAAATGTCCCCAACAGCGTTTTCAGCCCGAGTGGAGCACATTTTGACTGTTTTTTTAAAAACATCATTGTACATTGAAATTTCTGCTTGCGTATGCTTTAGAAGCAAGAATTAAGAGGACTACATTCATTATTTCAGCTGAAAAATGCTTAGTTTATGATTTATAGTCACCATTAATGTAATGTCCCAAACAAGCGTTTTCAGCCCGAGTGGAGCACATTTTGACTGTTTTTTTAAAAACATCATTGTACATTGAAATTTCTGCTTGCGTATGCTTTAGAAGCAAGAATTAAGAGGACTACATTCATTATTTCAGCTGAAAAATGCTTAGTTTATGATTTATAGTCAACATTAATGAAATGTCCCAAACAAGCGTTTTCAGCCCGAGTGGAGCACATTTTGACTGTTTTTTTAAAAACATCATTGTACATTGAAATTTCTGCTTGCGTATGCTTTAGAAGCAAGAATTAAGAGGACTACATTCATTATTTCAGCTGAAAAATGCTTAGTTTATGATTTATAGTCAACATTAATGAAATGTTCCAAACAAGCGTTTTCAGCCCGAGTGGAGCACATTTTGACTGTTTTTTTAAAAACATCATTGTACATTGAAATTTCTGCTTGCGTATGCTTTAGAAGCAAGAATTAAGAGGACTACATTCATTATTTCAGCTGAAAAATGCTTAGTTTATGATTTATAGTCAACATTAATGAAATGTTCCAAACAAGCGTTTTCAGCCCGAGTGGAGCACATTTTGACTGTTTTTTTAAAAACATCATTGTACATTGAAATTTCTGCTTGCGTATGCTTTAGAAGCAAGAATTAAGAGGACTACATTCATTATTTCAGCTGAAAAATGCTTAGTTTATGAATTATAGTCAACATTAATGAAATGTTCCAAACAAGCGTTTTCAGCTCGAGTGGAGCACATTTTGACCGTTTTTTTAAAAACATCATTGTACATTGAAATTTCTGTTTGCGTATGCTTTAGAAGCAAGAATTAAGAGGACTACATTCATTATTTCAGCTGAAAAATGCTTAGTTTTTGATTTATAGTCAACATTAATGAAATGTCCCCAACAGCGTTTTCAGCCCGAGTGGAGCACATTTTGACTGTTTTTTTAAAAACATCATTGTACATTGAAATTTCTGCTTGCGTATGCTTTAGAAGCAAGAATTAAGAGGACTACATTCATTATTTCAGCTGAAAAATGCTTAGTTTATGATTTATAGTCAACATTAATGAAATGTTCCAAACAAGCGTTTTCAGCCCGAGTGGAGCACATTTTGACTGTTTTTTTAAAAACATCATTGTACATTGAAATTTCTGCTTGCGTATGCTTTAGAAGCAAGAATTAAGAGGACTACATTCATTATTTCAGCTGAAAAATGCTTAGTTTATGATTTATAGTCAACATTAATGAAATGTCCCCAACAGCGTTTTCAGCCCGAGTGGAGCACATTTTGACTGTTTTTTTAAAAACATCATTGTACATTGAAATTTCTGCTTGCGTATGCTTTAGAAGCAAGAATTAAGAGGACTACATTCATTATTTCAGCTGAAAAATGCTTAGTTTATGATTTATAGTCACCATTAATGTAATGTCCCAAACAAGCGTTTTCAGCCCGAGTGGAGCACATTTTGACTGTTTTTTTAAAAACATCATTGTACATTGAAATTTCTGCTTGCGTATGCTTTAGAAGCAAGAATTAAGAGGACTACATTCATTATTTCAGCTGAAAAATGCTTAGTTTATGATTTATAGTCAACATTAATGAAATGTCCCAAACAAGCGTTTTCAGCCCGAGTGGAGCACATTTTGACTGTTTTTTTAAAAACATCATTGTACATTGAAATTTCTGCTTGCGTATGCTTTAGAAGCAAGAATTAAGAGGACTACATTCATTATTTCAGCTGAAAAATGCTTAGTTTATGATTTATAGTCAACATTAATGAAATGTTCCAAACAAGCGTTTTCAGCCCGAGTGGAGCACATTTTGACTGTTTTTTTAAAAACATCATTGTACATTGAAATTTCTGCTTGCGTATGCTTTAGAAGCAAGAATTAAGAGGACTACATTCATTATTTCAGCTGAAAAATGCTTAGTTTATGATTTATAGTCAACATTAATGAAATGTTCCAAACAAGCGTTTTCAGCCCGAGTGGAGCACATTTTGACTGTTTTTTTAAAAACATCATTGTACATTGAAATTTCTGCTTGCGTATGCTTTAGAAGCAAGAATTAAGAGGACTACATTCATTATTTCAGCTGAAAAATGCTTAGTTTATGAATTATAGTCAACATTAATGAAATGTTCCAAACAAGCGTTTTCAGCTCGAGTGGAGCACATTTTGACCGTTTTTTTAAAAACATCATTGTACATTGAAATTTCTGTTTGCGTATGCTTTAGAAGCAAGAATTAAGAGGACTACATTCATTATTTCAGCTGAAAAATGCTTAGTTTTTGATTTATAGTCAACATTAATGAAATGTCCCCAACAGCGTTTTCAGCCCGAGTGGAGCACATTTTGACTGTTTTTTTAAAAACATCATTGTACATTGAAATTTCTGCTTGCGTATGCTTTAGAAGCAAGAATTAAGAGGACTACATTCATTATTTCAGCTGAAAAATGCTTAGTTTATGATTTATAGTCAACATTAATGAAATGTTCCAAACAAGCGTTTTCAGCCCGAGTGGAGCACATTTTGACTGTTTTTTTAAAAACATCATTGTACATTGAAATTTCTGCTTGCGTATGCTTTAGAAGCAAAAATTAAGAGGACTACATTCATTATTTCAGCTGAAAAATGCTTAGTTTTTGATTTATAGTCAACATTAATGAAATGTCCCCAACAGCGTTTTCAGCCCGAGTGGAGCACATTTTGACTGTTTTTTTAAAAACATCATTGTACATTGAAATTTCTGCTTGCGTATGCTTTAGAAGCAAGAATTAAGAGGACTACATTCATTATTTCAGCTGAAAAATGCTTAGTTTTTGATTTATAGTCAACATTAATGAAATGTCCCCAACAGCGTTTTCAGCCCGAGTGGAGCACATTTTGACTGTTTTTTTAAAAACATCATTGTACATTGAAATTTCTGCTTGCGTATGCTTTAGAAGCAAGAATTAAGAGGACTACATTCATTATTTCAGCTGAAAAATGCTTAGTTTATGAATTATAGTCAACATTAATGAAATGTTCCAAACAAGCGTTTTCAGCCCGAGTGGAGCACATTTTGACCGTTTTTTTAAAAACATCATTGTACATTGAAATTTCTGTTTGCGTATGCTTTAGAAGCAAGAATTAAGAGGACTACATTCAATATTTCAGCTGAAAAATGCTTAGTTTATGATTTATAGTCAACATTAATGTAATGTCCCCAACAAGCGTTTTCAGCCCGAGTGGAGCACATTTTGACTGTTTTTTTAAAAACATCATTGTACATTGAAATGTCTGCTTGCGTATGCTTTAGAAGCAAGAATTAAGAGGACTACATTCATTATTTCAGCTGAAAAATGCTTAGTTTTTGATTTATAGTCAACATTAATGAAATGTCCCCAACAGCGTTTTCAGCCCGAGTGGAGCACATTTTGACTGTTTTTTTAAAAACATCATTGTACATTGAAATTTCTGCTTGCGTATGCTTTAGAAGCAAGAATTAAGAGGACTACATTCATTATTTCAGCTGAAAAATGCTTAGTTTATGATTTATAGTCAACATTAATGAAATGTTCCAAACAAGCGTTTTCAGCCCGAGTGGAGCACATTTTGACTGTTTTTTTAAAAACATCATTGTACATTGAAATTTCTGCTTGCGTATGCTTTAGAAGCAAGAATTAAGAGGACTACATTCATTATTTCAGCTGAAAAATGCTTAGTTTATGATTTATAGTCAACATTAATGAAATGTCCCCAACAGCGTTTTCAGCCCGAGTGGAGCACATTTTGACTGTTTTTTTAAAAACATCATTGTACATTGAAATTTCTGCTTGCGTATGCTTTAGAAGCAAGAATTAAGAGGACTACATTCATTATTTCAGCTGAAAAATGCTTAGTTTATGAATTATAGTCAACATTAATGAAATGTTCCAAACAAGCGTTTTCAGCCCGAGTGGAGCACATTTTGACCGTTTTTTTAAAGACATCATTGTACATTGAAATTTCTGTTTGCGTATGCTTTAGAAGCAAGAATTAAGAGGACTACATTCATTATTTCAGCTGAAAAATGCTTAGTTTTTGATTTATAGTCAACATTAATGTAATGTCCCAAACAAGCGTTTTCAGCCCGAGTGGAGCACATTTTGACTGTTTTTTTAAAAACATCATTGTACATTTTAATTTCTGCTTGCGTATGCTTTAGAAGCAAGAATTAAGAGGACTACATTCATTATTTCAGCTGAAAAATGCTTAGTTTATGATTTATAGTCACCATTAATGAAATGTCCCCAACAGCGTTTTCAGCCCGAGTGGAGCACATTTTGACTGTTTTTTTAAAAACATCATTGTACATTGAAATTTCTGCTTGCGTATGCTTTAGAAGCAAGAATTAAGAGGACTACATTCATTATTTCAGCTGAAAAATGCTTAGATTATGAATTATAGTCAACATTAATGAAATGTTCCGAACAAGCGTTTTCAGCCCGAGTGGAGCACATTTTGACTGTTTTTTTAAAAACATCATTGTACATTGAAATTTCTGCTTGCGTATGCTTTAGAAGCAAGAATTAAGAGGACTACATTCATTATTTCAGCTGAAAAATGCTTAGTTTTTGATTTATAGTCAACATTAATGAAATGTCCCCAACAGCGTTTTCAGCCCGAGTGGAGCACATTTTGACTGTTTTTTTAAAAACATCATTGTACATTGAAATTTCTGCTTGCGTATGCTTTAGAAGCAAGAATTAAGAGGACTACATTCATTATTTCAGCTGAAAAATGCTTAGTTTTTGATTTATAGTCAACATTAATGAAATGTCCCCAACAGCGTTTTCAGCCCGAGTGGAGCACATTTTGACTGTTTTTTTAAAAACATCATTGTACATTTTAATTTCTGCTTGCGTATGCTTTAGAAGCAAGAATTAAGAGGACTACATTCATTATTTCAGCTGAAAAATGCTTAGTTTATGATTTATAGTCAACATTAATGAAATGTTCCAAACAAGCGTTTTCAGCCCGAGTGGAGCACATTTTGACTGTTTTTTTAAAAACATCATTGTACATTGAAATTTCTGCTTGCGTATGCTTTAGAAGCAAGAATTAAGAGGACTACATTCATTATTTCAGCTGAAAAATGCTTAGTTTATGAATTATAGTCA
>NW_028283485.1:0-5000 GCF_059441005.1 Hippichthys cyanospilos
AATATTAGGCAAAGTGCCGGTGTCCGCCCGGTTCCTTAAACGCCCCTGGTCGCCCAACTGACCGGCAGAAGTGCTGAAATGAGGCCGACCTGCCTGGTTCCCTGGAGCGGCCAAATATTAGGCAAAGTGCCGCTGTCCGCCCGGTTCCCCAAACGCCCCTGGTCGCCCAACTGACCGGCAGAAGTGCTGAAATGAGGCCGACCTGCCTGGTTCCCCGGAGCGGCCAAATATTAGGCAAAGTGCCGCTGTCCGCCCGGTTCCCCAAACGCCCCTGGTCGCCCAACTCAGGGGAGAAGTGCTGAAGTCAGGCCGAGTTGCCTGGTTCCCTGAAACGGCCAAATATTAGGCAAAGTGCCGCTGTCCGCCCGGTTCCTCACACGCCCCTGGTCGCCCAACTTACCGGCAGAAGTGCTGAAGTCAGGCCGACCTGCCTGGTTCCCTGGAGCGGCCAAATATCAGGCAAAGTGCCGCTGTCCGCCCGGTTCCCCAAACGCCCCTGGTCGCCCAACTGACCGGCAGAAGTGCTGAAATGAGGCCGACCTGCCTGGTTCCCCGGAGCGGCCAAATATTAGGCAAAGTGCCGCTGTCCGCCCGGTTCCCCAAACGCCCCTGGTCGCCCAACTCAGGGGAGAAGTGCTGAAGTCAGGCCGAGTTGCCTGGTTCCCTGAAACGGCCAAATATTAGGCAAAGTGCCGCTGTCCGCCCGGTTCCTCACACGCCCCTGGTCGCCCAACTTACCGGCAGAAGTGCTGAAGTCAGGCCGACCTGCCTGGTTCCCTGGAGCGGCCAAATATTAGGCAAAGTGCCGGTGTCCGCCCGGTTCCTTAAACGCCCCTGGTCGCCCAACTGACCGGCAGAAGTGCTGAAATGAGGCCGACCTGCCTGGTTCCCTGGAGCGGCCAAATATTAGGCAAAGTGCCGCTGTCCGCCCGGTTCCCCAAACGCCCCTGGTCGCCCAACTCAGGGGAGAAGTGCTGAAATGAGGCCGAGTGTCCTGGTTCCCAAAATCGGCCAAATATTAGGCAAAGTGCCGGTGTCCGCCCGGTTCCCCAAACGCCCCTGGTCGCCCAACTCAGGGGCAGAAGTGCTGAAATGAGGCCGAGTTGCCTGGTTCCCCAAAGCGGGCAAAAAAAGAGCAAAGTGCCGGTGTCCGCCCGGTTCCCCAAACGCCCCTGGTCGCCCAACTCAGGGGCAGAAGTGCAGGAATGAGGCCGACCTGCCTGGTTCCCTGGAGCGGCTAAAAATTAGGCAAAGTGCCGGTGTCAAACGCCCCTGGTCGCCCAGCCCAAAAAATGACAAAGTCCCACAAACGCCCCTGGTCGCCCAGCCCAAAAAATGACAAAGTCCCACAAACGCCCCTGGTCGCCCAGCCGAAAAAATGACTAAGTGCCAACAGCGCCCCTGGTCGCCCAAACACTAAACGCCCCTGGTCGCCCAGCCGAAAAAATGACTAAGTGCCAACGGCGCCCCTGGTCGCCCAGCCGAAAAAATGACTAAGTGCCAACAGCGCCCCTGGTCGCCCAAACACTAAACGCCCCTGGTCGCCCAGCCGAAAAAATGACTAAGTGCCAACGGCGCCCCTGGTCGCCCAGGATTAAAAAATGACAAAGTCACACTTCAGGCCGACTTGTGCTGAGCAGAGGCCGGCGCTCCTGGTTCCCTGGAGCGGCCAAATTAAAGGCAATGTCCCGGTGTCATCCCGGTCCCTCAAACGCCCCTGGTCGCCCAGGATTAAAATATGACAAAGTCACACTTCAGGCCGACTTGTGCTGAGCAGAGGCCGGCGCTCCTGGTTCCCTGGAGCGGCCAAATTAAAGGCAATGTCCCGGTGTCATCCCGGTCCCTCAAACGCCCCTGGTCGCCCAGGATTAAAATATGACAAAGTCACACTTCAGGCCGACTTGTGCTGAGCAGAGGCCGGCGCTCCTGGTTCCCTGGAGCGGCCAAATTAAAGGCAATGTCCCGGTGTCATCCCGGTCCCTCAAACGCCCCTGGTCGCCCAGGATTAAAATATGACAAAGTCACACTTCAGGCCGACTTGTGCTGAGCAGAGGCCGGCGCTCCTGGTTCCCTGGAGCGGCCAAATTAAAGGCAAAGTGCCGGTGTCAGCCCGGTCCCTCAAACGCCCCTGGTCGCCCAGGATTAAAATATGACAAAGTCCCACTTCAGGCCGACTTGTGCTGAGCAGAGGCCGGCGTTCCTGGTTCCCTGGAGCGGCCAAATTAAAGGCAAAGTGCCGGTGTCATCCCGGTCCCTCAAACGCCCCTGGTCGCCCAGGATTAAAATATGACAAAGTCCCACTTCAGGCCGACTTGTGCTGAGCAGAGGCCGGCGTTCCTGGTTCCCTGGAGCGGCCGAATTAAAGGCAAAGTCCCGGTGTCAGCCCGGTCCCACAAACGCCCCTGGTCGCCCAGCCACACGGCGCCCCTGGTCGCCCATCCACAAAAACGGCAAAGTGTCAAAAATGCCCCTGGTCGCCCAGCCAATAAACGCCCCTGGTCGCCCATTCATAAAAACGGCAAAGTGTCAAAAATGCCCCTGGTCGCCCAGCCACTAGCCGCCCCTGGTCGCCCATCCATAAAAACGGCAAAGTGTCAAAAATGCCCCTGGTCGCCCAGCAAACAAACGCCCCTGGTCGCCCATCCATAAAAACGGCAAAGTGTCAAAAATGCCCCTGGTCGCCCAGCAAACAAACGCCCCTGGTCGCCCATCCATAAAAACGGCAAAGTGTCAAAAATGCCCCTGGTCGCCCAGCAAACAAACGCCCCTGGTCGCCCATCCATAAAAACGGCAAAGTGTCAAAAATGCCCCTGGTCGCCCAGCAAACAAACGCCCCTGGTCGCCCATCCATAAAAACGGCAAAGTGTCAAAAATGCCCCTGGTCGCCCAGCAAACAAACGCCCCTGGTCGCCCATCCATAAAAACGGCAAAGTGTCAAAAATGCCCCTGGTCGCCCAGCAAACAAACGCCCCTGGTCGCCCATCCATAAAAACGGCAAAGTGTCAAAAATGCCCCTGGTCGCCCAGCAAACAAACGCCCCTGGTCGCCCATCCATAAAAACGGCAAAGTGTCAAAAATGCCCCTGGTCGCCCCAGCAAACAAACGCCCCTGGTCGCCCAGCCGAAAAAATGACTAAGTGCAAACAGCGCCCCTGGTCGCCCAAACACTCAACGCCCCTGGTCGCCCAGCCGAAAAAATGACTAAGTGCCAACGGCGCCCCTGGTCGCCCAAACACTCAACGCCCCTGGTCGCCCAGCCTTAAAAATGACTAAGTGCAAACGGCGCCCCTGGTCGCCCAGCCGAAAAAATGACAAAGTGCCAACAGCGCCCCTGGTCGCCCAACCGAAAAAATGACTAAGTGCCCGCATCTTTTGCGTTGACCCCCCACCTCTACCCTCAAACCAAAAAGATGCGGAGGTTTGACCCAGATCTCCAAAACACTATCGGCACATATATAGGGAACAGCATTTTAAGAGCTTTTGGAGCCGAAAATATGACAAAGTCCCACTTTTTCGAAAATATGACAAAGTCCCACTTTTCGAAAATATGACAAAGTCCCACTTTTTCGAAAATATGGCAAAGTCCCACTTTTCTGAAAATATGACAGAGTGCCACTTTTATCACAAATGAGTGCCTGGCTCCCCGGCAATGTGAAACACGAACACGGACTGGAGAAGCGGGCGGCTTTGCCGCTCGCCGCGGCCTCGCTCCGGAAGGGGGGGGGGGGGGCCGCTTATGAAACACGAACACGGACTGGAGAAGCGGGCGGCGTTGCCGCTCGCCGCGGCCTCGCTCCGGGTGGGGGGGGGCCGCTAATGAAACACGAACACGGACTGGAGAAGCGGGCGGCTTTGCCGCTCTTCCCGGCCTCGCTCCGAGCGGGCGGGCCGAATATTAAACACGAACACGGACCGGAGAAGCGGGCGGCCTTTTGGCTCGCCGCGGCCTTTCGGGGGGGCCGCTTATGAAACACGAACACGGACCGGAGAAGCGGTCGGCTTAGCCGCTCTTCCCGGCCTCGCTCCGAGCGGGCGGGCCGAATATTAAACACGAACACGGACTGGAGAAGCGGGCGGCTTTGCCGCTCGCCGCGGCCTTTCGGGGGGGCCGCTTATGAAACACGAACACGGACCGGAGAAGCGGTCGGCTTAGCCGCTCTTCCCGGCCTCGCTCCGAGCGGGCGGGCCGAATATTAAACACGAACACGGACCGGAGAAGCGGGCGGCCTTTTGGCTCGCCGCGGCCTCGCTCCAGGCGGGCCGCTTAACGAACACGGACCAGAGAAAGCGGGCGGCCTTTCGGCTCGCCCCGGCCTCGCTCCAGGCGGGCCGCTTAACGAACACGGACCAGAGAAAGCGGGCGGCCTTTCGGCTCGCCGCGGCCTCGCTCCAGGCGGGCCGCTTAACGAACACGGACCAGAGAAAGCGGGCGGCCTTTCGGCTCGCCCCGGCCTCGCTCCAGGCGGGCCGCTTAACGAACACGGACTAAAGAAAGCGGGCGGCCTTTCGGCTCGCCCCGGCCTCGCTCCAGGCGGGCCGCTTAACGAACACGGACCGGGGCAGCGGGCGGCCCCACGCGCTCGCCGCGGCCTCGCTCCGAGCGGGCCGCGTAACGAACAGGAACACGGACCGGAGAAGCGGGCGGCCTTTCGGCTCGCCCCGGCCTCGCTCCAAGCGGGCCGCTTAACGAACACAGACCAATGCACGGGGGCGGCTTTGCCGCTCGCCCCGGCCCCGCTCCAGGCGGGCGCCTTACTAACACGGACCGAAGGCCGGCGGCCGCTCCTCGCGGCCACGCACCCACACCCCCGCACCGACCGATCGGCGATTACAACCTGCCATCGGAGGGCCCCCGCCGGCGCCGCCAGGCGCTCGGGCGGACGGCTCCTCCGGCCGCGGGTCCACTCCAGCGCCGGGGACGCGGCGAGCGCGGCCTCGCGGCCCCGCCCGCCAATGCTCCGGCGCGAAACGTATCTGGCGAGACCGAGACGGCCCGAATGT
>NW_028283485.1:15000-20000 GCF_059441005.1 Hippichthys cyanospilos
CGGGCCGGCCGGGAAAACGACAAAGTCCAACTTCAGGCTGGGAAGTGGCAAAATGAGGCCGAGTGTCCTGGTTCCCCAAAACGGCTAAAAATAAGGCAAAGTGCCGGTGACGGCCCGGTTCTCGGGCCGGCCGGGAAAACGGCAAAGTCCAACTTCAGGCTGGGAAGTGGCAAACTGAGGCCGAGTGTCCTGGTTCCCAAAATCGGCCAAATATTAGGCAAAGTGCCGCTGTCCGCCCGGTTCTCGGGCCGGCTGTAAAAACGACTAAGTCCAACTTCAGGCTGGGAAGTGGCAAACTGAGGCCGAGTGTCCTGGTTCCCAAAATCGGCCAAATATTAGGCAAAGTGCCGCTGTCCGCCCGGTTCTCGGGCCGGCTGTAAAAACGACTAAGTCCAACTTCAGGCTGGGAAGTGGCAAACTGAGGCCGAGTGTCCTGGTTCCCAAAATCGGCCAAATATTAGGCAAAGTGCCGGTGTCCGCCCGGTTCCCCAAACGCCCCTGGTCGCCCAACTCAGGGGCAGAAGTGCTGAAATGAGGCCGAGTTGCCTGGTTCCCTAAAGCGGCCAAAAAAAGAGCAAAGTGCCGGTGTCCGCCCGGTTCCCCAAACGCCCCTGGTCGCCCAACTCAGGGGAGAAGTGCTGAAATGAGGCCGAGTTGCCTGGTTCCCAAAATCGGCCAAATATTAGGCAAAGTGCCGGTGTCCGCCCGGTTCCCCAAACGCCCCTGGTCGCCCAACTCAGGGGCAGAAGTGCTGAAATGAGGCCGAGTTGCCTGGTTCCCTAAAGCGGCCAAAAAAAGAGCAAAGTGCCGGTGTCCGCCCGGTTCCCCAAACGCCCCTGGTCGCCCAACTCAGGGGAGAAGTGCTGAAATGAGGCCGAGTTGCCTGGTTCCCAAAATCGGCCAAATATTAGGCAAAGTGCCGGTGTCCGCCCGGTTCCCCAAACGCCCCTGGTCGCCCAACTCAGGGGCAGAAGTGCTGAAATGAGGCCGAGTTGCCTGGTTCCCTAAAGCGGCCAAAAAAAGAGCAAAGTGCCGGTGTCCGCCCGGTTCCCCAAACGCCCCTGGTCGCCCAACTCAGGGGAGAAGTGCTGAAATGAGGCCGAGTTGCCTGGTTCCCTAAAGCGGCCAAATATTAGGCAAAGTGCCGGTGTCCGCCCGGTTCCCCAAACGCCCCTGGTCGCCCAACTCAGGGGCAGAAGTGCTGAAATGAGGCCGAGTTGCCTGGTTCCCTAAAGCGGCCAAAAAAAGAGCAAAGTGCCGGTGTCCGCCCGGTTCCCCAAACGCCCCTGGTCGCCCAACTCAGGGGAGAAGTGCTGAAATGAGGCCGAGTTGCCTGGTTCCCAAAATCGGCCAAATATTAGGCAAAGTGCCGGTGTCCGCCCGGTTCCCCAAACGCCCCTGGTCGCCCAACTCAGGGGCAGAAGTGCTGAAATGAGGCCGAGTTGCCTGGTTCCCTAAAGCGGCCAAAAAAAGAGCAAAGTGCCGGTGTCCGCCCGGTTCCCCAAACGCCCCTGGTCGCCCAACTCAGGGGAGAAGTGCTGAAATGAGGCCGAGTTGCCTGGTTCCCAAAATCGGCCAAATATTAGGCAAAGTGCCGGTGTCCGCCCGGTTCCCCAAACGCCCCTGGTCGCCCAACTCAGGGGCAGAAGTGCTGAAATGAGGCCGAGTTGCCTGGTTCCCTAAAGCGGCCAAAAAAAGAGCAAAGTGCCGGTGTCCGCCCGGTTCCCCAAACGCCCCTGGTCGCCCAACTCAGGGGAGAAGTGCTGAAATGAGGCCGAGTTGCCTGGTTCCCTAAAGCGGCCAAATATTAGGCAAAGTGCCGGTGTCCGCCCGGTTCCCCAAACGCCCCTGGTCGCCCAACTCAGGGGCAGAAGTGCTGAAATGAGGCCGAGTTGCCTGGTTCCCTAAAGCGGCCAAAAAAAGAGCAAAGTGCCGGTGTCCGCCCGGTTCCCCAAACGCCCCTGGTCGCCCAACTCAGGGGAGAAGTGCTGAAATGAGGCCGAGTTGCCTGGTTCCCAAAATCGGCCAAATATTAGGCAAAGTGCCGGTGTCCGCCCGGTTCCCCAAACGCCCCTGGTCGCCCAACTCAGGGGCAGAAGTGCTGAAATGAGGCCGAGTTGCCTGGTTCCCTGGAGCGGCCAAATATTAGGCAAAGTGCCGGTGTCCGCCCGGTTCCTTAAACGCCCCTGGTCGCCCAACTGACCGGCAGAAGTGCTGAAATGAGGCCGACCTGCCTGGTTCCCTGGAGCGGCCAAATATTAGGCAAAGTGCCGCTGTCCGCCCGGTTCCCCAAAACGCCCCTGGTCGCCCAACTGACCGGCAGAAGTGCTGAAATGAGGCCGACCTGCCTGGTTCCCCGGAGCGGCCAAATATTAGGCAAAGTGCCGCTGTCCGCCCGGTTCCCCAAACGCCCCTGGTCGCCCAACTCAGGGGAGAAGTGCTGAAGTCAGGCCGAGTTGCCTGGTTCCCTGAAACGGCCAAATATTAGGCAAAGTGCCGCTGTCCGCCCGGTTCCTCACACGCCCCTGGTCGCCCAACTTACCGGCAGAAGTGCTGAAGTCAGGCCGACCTGCCTGGTTCCCTGGAGCGGCCAAATATCAGGCAAAGTGCCGCTGTCCGCCCGGTTCCCCAAACGCCCCTGGTCGCCCAACTGACCGGCAGAAGTGCTGAAATGAGGCCGACCTGCCTGGTTCCCCGGAGCGGCCAAATATTAGGCAAAGTGCCGCTGTCCGCCCGGTTCCCCAAACGCCCCTGGTCGCCCAACTCAGGGGAGAAGTGCTGAAGTCAGGCCGAGTTGCCTGGTTCCCTGAAACGGCCAAATATTAGGCAAAGTGCCGCTGTCCGCCCGGTTCCTCACACGCCCCTGGTCGCCCAACTTACCGGCAGAAGTGCTGAAGTCAGGCCGACCTGCCTGGTTCCCTGGAGCGGCCAAATATTAGGCAAAGTGCCGGTGTCCGCCCGGTTCCTTAAACGCCCCTGGTCGCCCAACTGACCGGCAGAAGTGCTGAAATGAGGCCGACCTGCCTGGTTCCCTGGAGCGGCCAAATATTAGGCAAAGTGCCGCTGTCCGCCCGGTTCCCCAAACGCCCCTGGTCGCCCAACTCAGGGGAGAAGTGCTGAAATGAGGCCGAGTGTCCTGGTTCCCAAAATCGGCCAAATATTAGGCAAAGTGCCGGTGTCCGCCCGGTTCCCCAAACGCCCCTGGTCGCCCAACTCAGGGGCAGAAGTGCTGAAATGAGGCCGAGTTGCCTGGTTCCCCAAAGCGGGCAAAAAAAGAGCAAAGTGCCGGTGTCCGCCCGGTTCCCCAAACGCCCCTGGTCGCCCAACTCAGGGGCAGAAGTGCAGGAATGAGGCCGACCTGCCTGGTTCCCTGGAGCGGCTAAAAATTAGGCAAAGTGCCGGTGTCAAACGCCCCTGGTCGCCCAGCCCAAAAAATGACAAAGTCCCACAAACGCCCCTGGTCGCCCAGCCCAAAAAATGACAAAGTCCCACAAACGCCCCTGGTCGCCCAGCCGAAAAAATGACTAAGTGCCAACAGCGCCCCTGGTCGCCCAAACACTAAACGCCCCTGGTCGCCCAGCCGAAAAAATGACTAAGTGCCAACGGCGCCCCTGGTCGCCCAGCCGAAAAAATGACTAAGTGCCAACAGCGCCCCTGGTCGCCCAAACACTAAACGCCCCTGGTCGCCCAGCCGAAAAAATGACTAAGTGCCAACGGCGCCCCTGGTCGCCCAGGATTAAAAAATGACAAAGTCACACTTCAGGCCGACTTGTGCTGAGCAGAGGCCGGCGCTCCTGGTTCCCTGGAGCGGCCAAATTAAAGGCAATGTCCCGGTGTCATCCCGGTCCCTCAAACGCCCCTGGTCGCCCAGGATTAAAATATGACAAAGTCACACTTCAGGCCGACTTGTGCTGAGCAGAGGCCGGCGCTCCTGGTTCCCTGGAGCGGCCAAATTAAAGGCAATGTCCCGGTGTCATCCCGGTCCCTCAAACGCCCCTGGTCGCCCAGGATTAAAATATGACAAAGTCACACTTCAGGCCGACTTGTGCTGAGCAGAGGCCGGCGCTCCTGGTTCCCTGGAGCGGCCAAATTAAAGGCAATGTCCCGGTGTCATCCCGGTCCCTCAAACGCCCCTGGTCGCCCAGGATTAAAATATGACAAAGTCACACTTCAGGCCGACTTGTGCTGAGCAGAGGCCGGCGCTCCTGGTTCCCTGGAGCGGCCAAATTAAAGGCAAAGTGCCGGTGTCAGCCCGGTCCCTCAAACGCCCCTGGTCGCCCAGGATTAAAATATGACAAAGTCCCACTTCAGGCCGACTTGTGCTGAGCAGAGGCCGGCGTTCCTGGTTCCCTGGAGCGGCCAAATTAAAGGCAAAGTGCCGGTGTCATCCCGGTCCCTCAAACGCCCCTGGTCGCCCAGGATTAAAATATGACAAAGTCCCACTTCAGGCCGACTTGTGCTGAGCAGAGGCCGGCGTTCCTGGTTCCCTGGAGCGGCCGAATTAAAGGCAAAGTCCCGGTGTCAGCCCGGTCCCACAAACGCCCCTGGTCGCCCAGCCACACGGCGCCCCTGGTCGCCCATCCACAAAAACGGCAAAGTGTCAAAAATGCCCCTGGTCGCCCAGCCAATAAACGCCCCTGGTCGCCCATTCATAAAAACGGCAAAGTGTCAAAAATGCCCCTGGTCGCCCAGCCACTAGCCGCCCCTGGTCGCCCATCCATAAAAACGGCAAAGTGTCAAAAATGCCCCTGGTCGCCCAGCAAACAAACGCCCCTGGTCGCCCATCCATAAAAACGGCAAAGTGTCAAAAATGCCCCTGGTCGCCCAGCAAACAAACGCCCCTGGTCGCCCATCCATAAAAACGGCAAAGTGTCAAAAATGCCCCTGGTCGCCCAGCAAACAAACGCCCCTGGTCGCCCATCCATAAAAACGGCAAAGTGTCAAAAATGCCCCTGGTCGCCCAGCAAACAAACGCCCCTGGTCGCCCATCCATAAAAACG
>NW_028283486.1:12500-15000 GCF_059441005.1 Hippichthys cyanospilos
CGACCAGGGGCGCCGTTGGCACTTAGTCATTTTTTCGGCTGGGCGACCAGGGGCGTTGAGTGTTTGGGCGACCAGGGGCGCTGTTTGCACTTAGTCATTTTTTCGGCTGGGCGACCAGGGGCGTTTGTTTGCTGGGCGACCAGGGGCATTTTTGACACTTTGCCGTTTTTATGGATGGGCGACCAGGGGCGTTTGTTTGCTGGGCGACCAGGGGCATTTTTGACACTTTGCCGTTTTTATGGATGGGCGACCAGGGGCGTTTGTTTGCTGGGCGACCAGGGGCATTTTTGACACTTTGCCGTTTTTATGGATGGGCGACCAGGGGCGTTTGTTTGCTGGGCGACCAGGGGCATTTTTGACACTTTGCCGTTTTTATGGATGGGCGACCAGGGGCGTTTGTTTGCTGGGCGACCAGGGGCATTTTTGACACTTTGCCGTTTTTATGGATGGGCGACCAGGGGCGTTTGTTTGCTGGGCGACCAGGGGCATTTTTGACACTTTGCCGTTTTTATGGATGGGCGACCAGGGGCGTTTGTTTGCTGGGCGACCAGGGGCATTTTTGACACTTTGCCGTTTTTATGGATGGGCGACCAGGGGCGTTTGTTTGCTGGGCGACCAGGGGCATTTTTGACACTTTGCCGTTTTTATGGATGGGCGACCAGGGGCGGCTAGTGGCTGGGCGACCAGGGGCATTTTTGACACTTTGCCGTTTTTATGAATGGGCGACCAGGGGCGTTTATTGGCTGGGCGACCAGGGGCATTTTTGACACTTTGCCGTTTTTGTGGATGGGCGACCAGGGGCGCCGTGTGGCTGGGCGACCAGGGGCGTTTGTGGGACCGGGCTGACACCGGGACTTTGCCTTTAATTCGGCCGCTCCAGGGAACCAGGAACGCCGGCCTCTGCTCAGCACAAGTCGGCCTGAAGTGGGACTTTGTCATATTTTAATCCTGGGCGACCAGGGGCGTTTGAGGGACCGGGATGACACCGGCACTTTGCCTTTAATTTGGCCGCTCCAGGGAACCAGGAACGCCGGCCTCTGCTCAGCACAAGTCGGCCTGAAGTGGGACTTTGTCATATTTTAATCCTGGGCGACCAGGGGCGTTTGAGGGACCGGGCTGACACCGGCACTTTGCCTTTAATTTGGCCGCTCCAGGGAACCAGGAGCGCCGGCCTCTGCTCAGCACAAGTCGGCCTGAAGTGTGACTTTGTCATATTTTAATCCTGGGCGACCAGGGGCGTTTGAGGGACCGGGATGACACCGGGACATTGCCTTTAATTTGGCCGCTCCAGGGAACCAGGAGCGCCGGCCTCTGCTCAGCACAAGTCGGCCTGAAGTGTGACTTTGTCATATTTTAATCCTGGGCGACCAGGGGCGTTTGAGGGACCGGGATGACACCGGGACATTGCCTTTAATTTGGCCGCTCCAGGGAACCAGGAGCGCCGGCCTCTGCTCAGCACAAGTCGGCCTGAAGTGTGACTTTGTCATATTTTAATCCTGGGCGACCAGGGGCGTTTGAGGGACCGGGATGACACCGGGACATTGCCTTTAATTTGGCCGCTCCAGGGAACCAGGAGCGCCGGCCTCTGCTCAGCACAAGTCGGCCTGAAGTGTGACTTTGTCATTTTTTAATCCTGGGCGACCAGGGGCGCCGTTGGCACTTAGTCATTTTTTCGGCTGGGCGACCAGGGGCGTTTAGTGTTTGGGCGACCAGGGGCGCTGTTGGCACTTAGTCATTTTTTCGGCTGGGCGACCAGGGGCGCCGTTGGCACTTAGTCATTTTTTCGGCTGGGCGACCAGGGGCGTTTAGTGTTTGGGCGACCAGGGGCGCTGTTGGCACTTAGTCATTTTTTCGGCTGGGCGACCAGGGGCGTTTGTGGGACTTTGTCATTTTTTGGGCTGGGCGACCAGGGGCGTTTGTGGGACTTTGTCATTTTTTGGGCTGGGCGACCAGGGGCGTTTGACACCGGCACTTTGCCTAATTTTTAGCCGCTCCAGGGAACCAGGCAGGTCGGCCTCATTCCTGCACTTCTGCCCCTGAGTTGGGCGACCAGGGGCGTTTGGGGAACCGGGCGGACACCGGCACTTTGCTCTTTTTTTGCCCGCTTTGGGGAACCAGGCAACTCGGCCTCATTTCAGCACTTCTGCCCCTGAGTTGGGCGACCAGGGGCGTTTGGGGAACCGGGCGGACACCGGCACTTTGCCTAATATTTGGCCGATTTTGGGAACCAGGACACTCGGCCTCATTTCAGCACTTCTCCCCTGAGTTGGGCGACCAGGGGCGTTTGGGGAACCGGGCGGACAGCGGCACTTTGCCTAATATTTGGCCGCTCCAGGGAACCAGGCAGGTCGGCCTCATTTCAGCACTTCTGCCGGTCAGTTGGGCGACCAGGGGCGTTTAAGGAACCGGGCGGACACCGGCACTTTGCCTAATATTTGGCCGCTCCAGGGAACCAGGCAGGTCGGCCTGACTTCAGCACTTCTGCCGGTAAGTTGGGCGA
>NW_028283487.1:7500-12500 GCF_059441005.1 Hippichthys cyanospilos
GGCCGAGTTGCCTGGTTCCCTAAAGCGGCCAAAAAAAGAGCAAAGTGCCGGTGTCCGCCCGGTTCCCCAAACGCCCCTGGTCGCCCAACTCAGGGGAGAAGTGCTGAAATGAGGCCGAGTTGCCTGGTTCCCAAAATCGGCCAAATATTAGGCAAAGTGCCGGTGTCCGCCCGGTTCCCCAAACGCCCCTGGTCGCCCAACTCAGGGGCAGAAGTGCTGAAATGAGGCCGAGTTGCCTGGTTCCCTAAAGCGGCCAAAAAAAGAGCAAAGTGCCGGTGTCCGCCCGGTTCCCCAAACGCCCCTGGTCGCCCAACTCAGGGGAGAAGTGCTGAAATGAGGCCGAGTTGCCTGGTTCCCAAAATCGGCCAAATATTAGGCAAAGTGCCGGTGTCCGCCCGGTTCCCCAAACGCCCCTGGTCGCCCAACTCAGGGGCAGAAGTGCTGAAATGAGGCCGAGTTGCCTGGTTCCCTAAAGCGGCCAAAAAAAGAGCAAAGTGCCGGTGTCCGCCCGGTTCCCCAAACGCCCCTGGTCGCCCAACTCAGGGGAGAAGTGCTGAAATGAGGCCGAGTTGCCTGGTTCCCTAAAGCGGCCAAATATTAGGCAAAGTGCCGGTGTCCGCCCGGTTCCCCAAACGCCCCTGGTCGCCCAACTCAGGGGCAGAAGTGCTGAAATGAGGCCGAGTTGCCTGGTTCCCTAAAGCGGCCAAAAAAAGAGCAAAGTGCCGGTGTCCGCCCGGTTCCCCAAACGCCCCTGGTCGCCCAACTCAGGGGAGAAGTGCTGAAATGAGGCCGAGTTGCCTGGTTCCCAAAATCGGCCAAATATTAGGCAAAGTGCCGGTGTCCGCCCGGTTCCCCAAACGCCCCTGGTCGCCCAACTCAGGGGCAGAAGTGCTGAAATGAGGCCGAGTTGCCTGGTTCCCTAAAGCGGCCAAAAAAAGAGCAAAGTGCCGGTGTCCGCCCGGTTCCCCAAACGCCCCTGGTCGCCCAACTCAGGGGAGAAGTGCTGAAATGAGGCCGAGTTGCCTGGTTCCCAAAATCGGCCAAATATTAGGCAAAGTGCCGGTGTCCGCCCGGTTCCCCAAACGCCCCTGGTCGCCCAACTCAGGGGCAGAAGTGCTGAAATGAGGCCGAGTTGCCTGGTTCCCTAAAGCGGCCAAAAAAAGAGCAAAGTGCCGGTGTCCGCCCGGTTCCCCAAACGCCCCTGGTCGCCCAACTCAGGGGAGAAGTGCTGAAATGAGGCCGAGTTGCCTGGTTCCCTAAAGCGGCCAAATATTAGGCAAAGTGCCGGTGTCCGCCCGGTTCCCCAAACGCCCCTGGTCGCCCAACTCAGGGGCAGAAGTGCTGAAATGAGGCCGAGTTGCCTGGTTCCCTAAAGCGGCCAAAAAAAGAGCAAAGTGCCGGTGTCCGCCCGGTTCCCCAAACGCCCCTGGTCGCCCAACTCAGGGAGAGAAGTGCTGAAATGAGGCCGAGTTGCCTGGTTCCCAAAATCGGCCAAATATTAGGCAAAGTGCCGGTGTCCGCCCGGTTCCCCAAACGCCCCTGGTCGCCCAACTCAGGGGCAGAAGTGCTGAAATGAGGCCGAGTTGCCTGGTTCCCTGGAGCGGCCAAATATTAGGCAAAGTGCCGGTGTCCGCCCGGTTCCTTAAACGCCCCTGGTCGCCCAACTGACCGGCAGAAGTGCTGAAATGAGGCCGACCTGCCTGGTTCCCTGGAGCGGCCAAATATTAGGCAAAGTGCCGCTGTCCGCCCGGTTCCCCAAACGCCCCTGGTCGCCCAACTGACCGGCAGAAGTGCTGAAATGAGGCCGACCTGCCTGGTTCCCCGGAGCGGCCAAATATTAGGCAAAGTGCCGCTGTCCGCCCGGTTCCCCAAACGCCCCTGGTCGCCCAACTCAGGGGAGAAGTGCTGAAGTCAGGCCGAGTTGCCTGGTTCCCTGAAACGGCCAAATATTAGGCAAAGTGCCGCTGTCCGCCCGGTTCCTCACACGCCCCTGGTCGCCCAACTTACCGGCAGAAGTGCTGAAGTCAGGCCGACCTGCCTGGTTCCCTGGAGCGGCCAAATATCAGGCAAAGTGCCGCTGTCCGCCCGGTTCCCCAAACGCCCCTGGTCGCCCAACTGACCGGCAGAAGTGCTGAAATGAGGCCGACCTGCCTGGTTCCCCGGAGCGGCCAAATATTAGGCAAAGTGCCGCTGTCCGCCCGGTTCCCCAAACGCCCCTGGTCGCCCAACTCAGGGGAGAAGTGCTGAAGTCAGGCCGAGTTGCCTGGTTCCCTGAAACGGCCAAATATTAGGCAAAGTGCCGCTGTCCGCCCGGTTCCTCACACGCCCCTGGTCGCCCAACTTACCGGCAGAAGTGCTGAAGTCAGGCCGACCTGCCTGGTTCCCTGGAGCGGCCAAATATTAGGCAAAGTGCCGGTGTCCGCCCGGTTCCTTAAACGCCCCTGGTCGCCCAACTGACCGGCAGAAGTGCTGAAATGAGGCCGACCTGCCTGGTTCCCTGGAGCGGCCAAATATTAGGCAAAGTGCCGCTGTCCGCCCGGTTCCCCAAACGCCCCTGGTCGCCCAACTCAGGGGAGAAGTGCTGAAATGAGGCCGAGTGTCCTGGTTCCCAAAATCGGCCAAATATTAGGCAAAGTGCCGGTGTCCGCCCGGTTCCCCAAACGCCCCTGGTCGCCCAACTCAGGGGCAGAAGTGCTGAAATGAGGCCGAGTTGCCTGGTTCCCCAAAGCGGGCAAAAAAAGAGCAAAGTGCCGGTGTCCGCCCGGTTCCCCAAACGCCCCTGGTCGCCCAACTCAGGGGCAGAAGTGCAGGAATGAGGCCGACCTGCCTGGTTCCCTGGAGCGGCTAAAAATTAGGCAAAGTGCCGGTGTCAAACGCCCCTGGTCGCCCAGCCCAAAAAATGACAAAGTCCCACAAACGCCCCTGGTCGCCCAGCCCAAAAAATGACAAAGTCCCACAAACGCCCCTGGTCGCCCAGCCGAAAAAATGACTAAGTGCCAACAGCGCCCCTGGTCGCCCAAACACTAAACGCCCCTGGTCGCCCAGCCGAAAAAATGACTAAGTGCCAACGGCGCCCCTGGTCGCCCAGCCGAAAAAATGACTAAGTGCCAACAGCGCCCCTGGTCGCCCAAACACTAAACGCCCCTGGTCGCCCAGCCGAAAAAATGACTAAGTGCCAACGGCGCCCCTGGTCGCCCAGGATTAAAAAATGACAAAGTCACACTTCAGGCCGACTTGTGCTGAGCAGAGGCCGGCGCTCCTGGTTCCCTGGAGCGGCCAAATTAAAGGCAATGTCCCGGTGTCATCCCGGTCCCTCAAACGCCCCTGGTCGCCCAGGATTAAAATATGACAAAGTCACACTTCAGGCCGACTTGTGCTGAGCAGAGGCCGGCGCTCCTGGTTCCCTGGAGCGGCCAAATTAAAGGCAATGTCCCGGTGTCATCCCGGTCCCTCAAACGCCCCTGGTCGCCCAGGATTAAAATATGACAAAGTCACACTTCAGGCCGACTTGTGCTGAGCAGAGGCCGGCGCTCCTGGTTCCCTGGAGCGGCCAAATTAAAGGCAATGTCCCGGTGTCATCCCGGTCCCTCAAACGCCCCTGGTCGCCCAGGATTAAAATATGACAAAGTCACACTTCAGGCCGACTTGTGCTGAGCAGAGGCCGGCGCTCCTGGTTCCCTGGAGCGGCCAAATTAAAGGCAAAGTGCCGGTGTCAGCCCGGTCCCTCAAACGCCCCTGGTCGCCCAGGATTAAAATATGACAAAGTCCCACTTCAGGCCGACTTGTGCTGAGCAGAGGCCGGCGTTCCTGGTTCCCTGGAGCGGCCAAATTAAAGGCAAAGTGCCGGTGTCATCCCGGTCCCTCAAACGCCCCTGGTCGCCCAGGATTAAAATATGACAAAGTCCCACTTCAGGCCGACTTGTGCTGAGCAGAGGCCGGCGTTCCTGGTTCCCTGGAGCGGCCGAATTAAAGGCAAAGTCCCGGTGTCAGCCCGGTCCCACAAACGCCCCTGGTCGCCCAGCCACACGGCGCCCCTGGTCGCCCATCCACAAAAACGGCAAAGTGTCAAAAATGCCCCTGGTCGCCCAGCCAATAAACGCCCCTGGTCGCCCATTCATAAAAACGGCAAAGTGTCAAAAATGCCCCTGGTCGCCCAGCCACTAGCCGCCCCTGGTCGCCCATCCATAAAAACGGCAAAGTGTCAAAAATGCCCCTGGTCGCCCAGCAAACAAACGCCCCTGGTCGCCCATCCATAAAAACGGCAAAGTGTCAAAAATGCCCCTGGTCGCCCAGCAAACAAACGCCCCTGGTCGCCCATCCATAAAAACGGCAAAGTGTCAAAAATGCCCCTGGTCGCCCAGCAAACAAACGCCCCTGGTCGCCCATCCATAAAAACGGCAAAGTGTCAAAAATGCCCCTGGTCGCCCAGCAAACAAACGCCCCTGGTCGCCCATCCATAAAAACGGCAAAGTGTCAAAAATGCCCCTGGTCGCCCAGCAAACAAACGCCCCTGGTCGCCCATCCATAAAAACGGCAAAGTGTCAAAAATGCCCCTGGTCGCCCAGCAAACAAACGCCCCTGGTCGCCCATCCATAAAAACGGCAAAGTGTCAAAAATGCCCCTGGTCGCCCAGCAAACAAACGCCCCTGGTCGCCCAGCCGAAAAAATGACTAAGTGCAAACAGCGCCCCTGGTCGCCCAAACACTCAACGCCCCTGGTCGCCCAGCCGAAAAAATGACTAAGTGCCAACGGCGCCCCTGGTCGCCCAAACACTCAACGCCCCTGGTCGCCCAGCCTTAAAAATGACTAAGTGCAAACGGCGCCCCTGGTCGCCCAGCCGAAAAAATGACAAAGTGCCAACAGCGCCCCTGGTCGCCCAACCGAAAAAATGACTAAGTGCCCGCATCTTTTGCGTTGACCCCCCACCTCTACCCTCAAACCAAAAAGATGCGGAGGTTTGACCCAGATCTCCAAAACACTATCGGCACATATATAGGGAA
>NW_028283488.1:0-22500 GCF_059441005.1 Hippichthys cyanospilos
ATTGATCATCCCAAGCACGGCTCCATCATTTACCACCCCTCCATCCTTCCCCTGCACAGAGGAGCCTCAGCCATCAACTGGTAAGGAGTTACATATTTCTCAAGCTTTTTCCACCCTCATTTCTTAACCTCCATATTGGGGGGGGGGGGGGGTCGTTTTATAACAGCATAACTCAAAACAGACTAATTTTTTCCACATAATCTGTGTACTTTTTAAAATTGTCTACCAACTGCAACATCCTCTCTTTAACAGCATTCTGTCTCCCATTGTTGAATCGATAAATGAATTTAGTGAACATTGCACTCACTGCAACTAAAGAATATATACAATCATAATATTATGAATACAATCATGTATACCTTATATCAAACACAAACTTTTATACAAGATCTTTATGCCGTCCTCACTCTGAAGCGTTGGGTTTTTCGCCAGCTAGGCAGCTGGATAACGATGTTTCAAACAACCACACTTGTCTTTCCTTTTGCTCTGCTTTATTTGAACAATGGCCCTTGACCATTACCCTCTTTAGGTCGCCGTAAAACTAGAAAAATAAAACACGTAATCCGCTAATGATACATAGCACCTCTCGAGCAAACAAACAAGTTGCACAACGAAAAAAATACTCTTATTTCCAATGTCACTAACGATAAACAAAACAGATGAACAGTGTCATAATTTTGACAACTGGTGTACTCACGGACAATTCTCGTCCAAGGCAAATTAAAATAAGATGAGCAATCCTCCAACATTAACCTGTCGTCTTTGCGTGCTGCCACATTGGATAACTCAAGTCTACTGATAAAAACAATATTTCGAAGTAACCAGAAGAGGGTGCTCTAGGTCTATGTACAAATCTCAAAACACAAAGGTGGTACAGTAATCCCTCGCGGTATCCTGGTTCATCTTTCACAGGTTCGCTGCTTCACGGACTTTTTTTACAG
Source organism: Hippichthys cyanospilos (assembly GCF_059441005.1). Taxonomy (NCBI): domain Eukaryota; kingdom Metazoa; phylum Chordata; class Actinopteri; order Syngnathiformes; family Syngnathidae; genus Hippichthys; species Hippichthys cyanospilos. The sequence continues at coordinate 942 of NW_028283488.1, forward strand.
TGTGGAATTTTTTTTACAGCTCATTGTGCTTTTAATCCTGATTGGCTCAGGGACTTTACTGTTGTCGCGAAACAAAATATTGATGCTGTACCATATTGGTTTTTCACTTGTCAATTTAACAAGAGGATCCAAAAGCTTGCTTTCATCTCTCCTGTGTCTGAGTGTGCTCAGCTCAGCACACAGGTTGCAAACGTGCTAGTAAGCACATTGATTGACAGCTTGGTCTCTGGGAGCCGATCACGTGACTCGTAGGCGTGCCAAGAGCAAACGCACACACCCGGTCTGTGTGCCAACATAGAGAGCAACGGAGAAATGAACAGCTTTGGAAATCTGACTTTTACCTAGGTTTCTTTTGTAATAAATTGAAATTTCAAGTGTATTGTCATGATATAAGAGGCTTCATTTTAATTCGATGTCCGGGCATATCCGTTTATAAAAATCTTGCTCACAAAAAGAAAGAGCTTGCTAACTACTCAAACAATGTGCGGGTTCAGAACAAAGAGGCATTGCTGGGACTGTGAAATACGCGAGTGACAATGTTTCCAACTTTGTATACTATATTAAAATGATTGTTTTAAACAAATTTGGGGCTTTGAAACAGGTTTTGATTTTGGTTTCATTCTGTAGTTTAGTATTGCATTGTAAAATAATCAAAAAAATAAAGCTGGCTACTTCACGGATTTCACTTTGCACGTGTTATTTTTGGAACGTAACCCACTCTCTTTGAGAACAGCCATTGATTTACATCTTTGCAGTTCTATTTAATAGTTGTTCCATAAACCGACTCCTTGAGCAGATACACACGTTTGCTTGACCGGTGGGAACAAAAAAAACAACAGATAAACCGCAATGGACTATAAGCCGCAGGGCTCAAATCATGAGGAAAAAGTTGCGGCTTATAGTCCGAAAAATACGGTAGGTAGGTACCTACCCACCTACCTCCCTCCCTACCCTCCCCCCCCTCTAATTTTATGTTTCTAATTCTATGTAGTATGCATCCGTTTCAGAGCAAAAATGCACTTTTCTCAAGCATTGCCTAAATGCATCTTCTTTGCCAACAGAGGTCATTAGCTGTTAAAGAAGCTTCCCAAAATTGTCCAAGAAATTGGCCTTAAATGGCAACAAAAGCTTCATTTGAGCATTACTAAAAATGCACATACATTATCCTTAGGATTGAAGCCTGATGGACTGTAATGCATTAACAATATAGACAGCAAACTCAATCAAGTTTGGTGGGTTGCTCAAAGTCATATGTAGGTGTCAAACTCCAGGCCTGGAGGGCCGGTATCCTGCAACCTTCTCTTGCAAACACACCTGATTCAAATGATTAGGAACACGTTCAAGCTCCTGCAGAGTTTGCTAATATGCTAATAATCTGAATCAGGTACGTTTGTTTGAGAACACCGTAAAAAATGTCGGATACCGGCGCGGGGACTGGGGTTCGACACCTAAGTCATAACTGTCAAACTCCAGTCCTGGAGGGCCGGTATCCTGCATGTTTTTGAAACTTCTCTCGCAAACACACCTGATTCAAATGATTATGAAAATGTTCAAGCTCCTGCAGAGTTTGAATCATCTGAATCAGGTGTGTTGGTTGAGGAAACCGGAAAACATGCAGGATACCAGACTGGAGTTCAGGGTTAGTCATTAAAATGATTAGTTATCATAATCGATAACGGAATCAATAAACAAACAAATCTTTAAACTAGAGTCGGAATTTTTTTTTACCAATTCAGATATCCTTTTTCAAAAAAATCATTTTCAGTATACAATTACCGTAATTTCCGCACTAAAAGGCGCATCCAAAAGCCTGATTTTTTTTTTTTTTTTAAAAGCTGACGGCGCGCCCTATAATCCCGTGCGTCTTATATATGGATCATATCATGTGCTGACTGCATAAACTATAGTTTATGCCTAAAAAATCCAGTTCAAACCGGCCTGACCCGAGGGTATTAAAGCCGACTCGGCTAAGCGCGATTAATTAACTTGATTTGCAGGCCCAACCCGATTTTTTTTTCTTTTTTTTAGGACTTAACAGTGTGTGGAACCCCACTCATGTTTGTTGTTTGAACTTTTGTTTATTCGTAACTTCTTTGTGCTCCATATTGAAATAGCGGGTCAAAAACATAGTGCATGCAAAAGAAAAAAATTAAAAGATAGTGGCGCCACATGTTCACCTGCGCTTGGCTCCCTACTCATACCGTTGCATGTTTTTCATTTAAATGTTCTTGACTTTCGTTTAATCATAACTTCTTTGTGCTCCATATCGAAATAGCGGGTTGAAAATATTTAATGCCGCGGAAAGAAATAAAAAGACGGCGGCGCCAGGCCTTCACCTGCGCTTGGCTCCTCACTATACCGTTGCATGTTTGTTGTTTAAATTGCATTTGCATTTCTTTAAATTGCATTTTACTTACTAATTACAAAGATTGAGGGTTTAGCGCAAATGTGGTTGGACAATATTTTTTCCCTGATAGTCACGAGGATAAGAATGCTAATTGCAAACAAAACATTTTGTCATAATTAACCGAGGAGTCAACGGACATCTGGGTATTCCAAACACAGACCTACAAATTCCTTCACCAATCAATTTGATTATGTCATGTATTTATATAATTGCGTACTTGTGTCATCAGGACCTTGATCCACGGCGATAAGAAAGCTGGCTTTACAATATTTTGGGCGGATGATGGTCTGGATACCGGACCAATCCTGCTGCAACGGGAGTGTTCTGTTGAACCCAACGACACAGTGGACACACTCTACAACCGTTTCCTCTTCCCAGAAGGCATCAAGGCAATGGTAAAAGGCTGAAAGGTCATTGTATTCTTTCTGTTCCTGCTGTCATAACTCTTGATTCCCAAACAGGTGCTGGGCACATTATATTTTAGAGGAACGCTTGAGATCTTTTTGTGGATGACAAAAAACAACTTACAAAGAAAGTACAACTTACAGACACTCGTGTGCCAGATTTCACAGAGAGAAAGAAAAATGTGTGTGTCACCGCCACACCATCCTTCCTCACTACAAATTGTAATATCAACAGCGGCCAGAGGCGGCGCCAAAAACAAATATCAAGCCAAGCAAAAGCACAAATGAATGAACTGTTAAAGGGAGGTTTAGGGGCATTACGGTAAATGCAGCAATACACACGTCCGAAGGAATGCCACCCCTTATGTAATATGATATGATAATAATATGAATGATAACTAGAGCTATGATAATATATAAACTATAATGTTGGTCGTTAAGCACACATTTATTTACAAGTTTTTGAAATTTCTAATTTATTTTTTTCATTTTTAATGAAAAATGGTCTACAGTTTACATATTGTCACTTTAAAGGATAAACTAAATCAGTGGTCCCCAATCCCCGGTACCGGTCCGCGTGGGCTGCACCCGAAATAATGTTTTGGAGCTCGGCCATTCGCGTCTCTCCATTCACGTCCATCGCGTTGCCCGACGTGCATTCGTGCACAGTCACGTGAACTCCATTGACTACAATACAAAACGCTCCGCTTTTTTGCCTCGTTCGCGTTTGATGTACGCATACCATTTAACTGAATCGCGTGAAGTTATTTTTTTTTAACTTTTTCCGCGCTTTGCGTCGTGACAGCCAATCAACTTTGGGAACATTCAACGGCTCACGCAGGGGGCAGGAATGAATCATGGCGGCCGCTTTGCGTTCACTAAGAGCGATCCAACACGGCCAGCTGAGTTTTCAATACAAAACAGAACCAAGCAAGAGCACTCACCTGGCTTGTAGAAAGGCGGAAGCGAGAACTTGGGACAACTGGTAGGTGCAGCGTTTGCTTCACTTAACAGCTGTTCAACCGTAGTTACTGTGCTAAGCTAACGATAGCGCAGGATTGTCAGCACAATATTTAGCACGGTCTCGGCCACTTGATTGCGACATTGAAACTTTTATTTTTAGGCAGGCGGGTATTGCCGCAAAGAATAAAGGTGCTGTCGGTGAAATTATTGGCTCTGTCACATCACAGAAAAGTGAAAGTTCTCGGCAATGGTCTTCTTTGCGGATCTACCGTAAAGTGCACAGCAAGCCCCCCCCCCCCCCCCCCCCCCCCCCAAAAAAAAAAAGGTTGAGAGGAAAATGACATGGAATACACAGTACTAAGCTTGAGCACTGAAACGTTGCATTTCAGAAAGATTCGGTCAGAAATTGTGACATTAGTGGATATTTATTAACTAAAGACCCCAATTTTGTGATGCAATAAAAACTTGCACTTAGGAGGCTCAGGACTATTTCCATGACTTCCAGAAAAGCAGGCAATAATTAACTAAAAAAAAAAAAAAATCCCAGGGATTAAAGGTAAAGTGGCATAGAAAATAAAATGATTATATATTGTTAGAGTATTTAATCATAATGTGTTTTCCGAAATAGGTAGAGTCAGTCCAGCTTGTTGCTGATGGCAAGGCACTGCGAATTCCACAATCAGAAGAGGGTGCAAGCTATGAAGGCATTCAGAAGAAATCCAATGCCAAGGTGAGGTCAAAACGAGATTACTTATCCGTAATGTGAAAGGAGTTTTGGAACAAAACATACAGTGATTCTTCCTACTTTGCTGTTAATGGGGGGTGTCAACCCCCCGCGAAGTCTGAAATCCGCAAAGTAGGGTATCAGTCCCTAGATTTCTATGTACGCCCCAATATAGCCGCAGTAACCATAAACAATACTTTTTTTTTGTATGTTTTGCATATTTTATTCCCTTTCTCCTATTATTTAACATTACATTGTCCTTATTAACATTATTATATTTTCATTAAATAACTAATATTACTTAGTTTGTTGAGAATTTGTTCTCAGGACTGGTTATCTGCCTTGATTGACCACCACCAAGACTCCGGTGAGAGAGTACGAGAGTTATTGTATATTCATTAAATAACTAATATTACTTAGTTTGTTGAGAATTCGTTCTCAAGACTGGTTATCTGCACCAAGACTCAGGTGAAAGAGTACGCAAGCCATCACGTTGAACTTCACATTTATTTTGGCTATTGTATCATGTAGTATCTGTTGAATAAATCAACAACAATGTTAAAGTCAGTAAACTAACATATAAACACTTGCCGAACTTTAATCTATGAATTTACTGTATTTTTAGCCCACCTTAGCGGTTGAGCAACAACTAACAACAACTACTAACTATAAAGTGCAACCTCCACACAAACGAACACATAAACAGAATAAACACTCATCGCTTACTAAACATAGGCAGTAGCGTGCGTTATCACCATAAATGATAATAAACTATCAATATGATCTTACGTTGTCATTCACTACGTCATCGTAACGAGCCGAATGACGCACAGAGAACGTAACACAGGAAACGGAAAAGCAATGCGACCCGACAAATTAAAAGCATACATTTAAAAAAAAGATAAAACTCGTCACGAACTTTCAAAATAAGATAAAAACGTCACGAACTCTAACGCTTGAAGAATTTTTAACATAGTTATGAACTAATATTACTTAGTTATTTGATGAATACAGTACTGTATAATGTACTTTTTTGCTTTTTTCAATTTTTTTCCATTTTTGCGGATTTTTGAAATTACTTTTTATTTTGAAATGTTTTTAATTTTTCCAAGAAAAACCCGCCAAGTACTGAGACCGCGAAATAGGAGGGATCACTGTGTATATATATATATATATATATATATATATATATATATATACTGCGAAGTGGGGGGGGGAATCACTGTGTATATATATATATATATATATATATATATATATATATATATATATATATATATATATACTGCGAAGTAGGGGGGGGGATCACTGTGTATATATATATATATATATATATATATATATATATATATATATATACTGCGAAGTAGGGGGGAGATCACTGTGTGTGTATATATATATATATATATATATATATTAATGGGGGCTGTCAACCCCCCGCGAAGTCTGAAACCCGCGAAAAAGGGTATCAGTTCCTAGATTTCTATGTACGCCCCAATATAGCCACAGTAACCATAACCAATCCTTTTTTTTTTTGCCTATTTTATTTCCTTTCTCCTATTATTTAACATTACATTATCCTTATTAACATTATTGTATATTCATTAAATAACTAATATTACTTAGTTTGTTGAGAATTTGTTCTCAGGACTGGTTATCTGCACCAAGACTCCGGTGAAAGACTACGCAAGTCATCACGTTGAACTTCACATTTATTTTGGCTCATGTATGGTGTATCATAGTATTTGTTGAATAATAAATCAACAACAATCTTAAAGTCAGTAAACTAATATAAAAACACTTGCCGAACTTTAATCTATGAACGTCACTGTAACGAATCGAATGACACACAGAGAACAGGAAACGGAAATGCAACGCGACCCGACAAATTAAAAGCATACATTTCAAAATAAAATAACAAACGTCACAAACTCTAATGCTTGAAGAATTCTTAACATAGTTATTTACTAATATTACTTAGTTATATAATGAACACAGTACTGTATAATGTACTTTTTTGCTTTTTTCCATTTTTGTGCATTTTTTAAATTATTTTTTATTTTTAATTTTTTTTATCATTTTTCCTGAAAAACCCCGCGAAGTACTGAGGCCGCAAAGTAGGAGGGATCACTTTATATGTATCCTCAAAGTTGTTTAAAGGGAAGTCGACCTGATACGTTCAATAATGTTTTATAGAGCATATGGAATATGAATGAATGCAGTAAAATTCATCACAGTTTCCTCATTGCTTAAGGAACAACCAATGATGGTTCAGATTGTGACTGTCACATGACCAAACTCAGAAAGCAGGTGAGCAAAGATTGCTCGTTCCAAGGGCCGAGGCCATTGAGTGTTTTTGGTATTCCGAAAATTTGAATTCACTAGAGTATTCAGATAAAAATAAGATATTTTTTCGCTTGATGAAAAACAAGTAAAAACTCAGAAAGCAAGTAATACATTTCCAATTAATTGTGAATGTGCAATCTTTATACATTTTTAGTCAACATTTTTATCACTTGAATTTAAACTGCACTTATTTCTTCTCTAGAAACATTAGCGTCTCCCCATAAATTTTGGCCAAGACAAATTTTCCCGCTACAGCAGCACATTTGAGTTAGCCTGGTTTCTAAAAATGTGATCATTAGGAACGGCAACTTTGTCAGACTGTCAGCCTCAAAGTGTGCAGAGCTTTTGACGTCGATCACGCCAGCCTATAAGGAATTTCAACTGCTTATGAGGACACTTTTTTCTTCTCCAGAAACATTAGACCTTAGAAAAATGTCCCCCCATAAATTTTGGCCAACGAGACAAATTTTCCGGTTGCAGCAGAACATTTGAGTTGGTTATGGTTATAATAGCTACCCGCAAACGCGGAATCCGATTAAACATTTGCAAGAATCCTAGCTACTTAGAGACTTTGAGACTCTCTTTTTGTCTCTCCATTAGATCAATCTGGCTCAGCCAGCTGAGGTAATTCACAACTGGATACGTGGCCATGACAAAATCCCTGGTGCTTGGACCGTTATTGATGGCAAGGTGGGTTTCTTCGAGCACTTGAAATCATACACATTTATGAGATACTGACATATACTATTATTTATTGGCAACATTATTTTGCTGCTCCACTCATGTGCATTAAAAAAGGATTTAAATATTTCACTTGGTTGACCACCCAACCATTTGGATAATGTTAAAGTTTTTTCAATGTTGATTCAATGTAATGTAGTTTCTTCAAGTAAAATAAGACATATTAAACCCCCTTAGCTGGGTTTGCTTTCCTGTTACACTTACATTAGTGTGTTGTGTTTCAATTGCAATGTAACTGTAGAACCATAGACATGGTGATAACTTTAAGTGTAAAAAAATAAATAAATAAATAATTAGTATGAGTGCAGAGAGAGGTAAACCAGTGCCTGATGAATGACGGACCAGAAAAAGAATTGTCAAATGACGCCCTCTAGTGGTGGCAGAAGGTTGGGCAAAAATACACTGACTGACTGATGGACCGATGATTACAATTTTGTCTTCTTTGAAAAAAAATGACAGCCCGACCATGACGGAAAGGGGGCAGGGCTCTGTCAAATAACGGACCAGCAAAAAAATGAAAGTGTCCCACCTCTGCCATTTATGGACACTTCATTTGCTAAACACTTGATAAAAAACTTGACAGATATCTGGAATAATGTCTGGCCTCTTAAAAATGTAAAAATATGCCTTTGGGATTGAATGAGTTATTGTCTGAGTTATTGTATTTGAAGGTGTTGGAAACACCTTTACCTTCATTGACTTTTGACTAGTCCCGTACCTATAAATAATGGTTATATATAACTCAGAAACGATGATTTTAGTTTGTAATCTGACTATGACAAACTGAAAAAAATGATATAGTATTCACAAATACCTGCAATTCACAAAATGCTCCGAAAAAGGCCTGTTTTGATTCTTTAATAAAAATGATCAAAAGCACATTTTGTTGAAAATTACGATTAAATGAAACATTTCTCTCCTATCAGTGCGTTACCTTATACGGTTCATCAATGTTACAAGGGTCAGTACCATCTGGCCAACCACTGGACATCGAAGGAGCATCCAGTCAGAGCCTGGTGACAAAAAATGGACTTGTCCTACACGGAACTGATGGCAAAGCAGTGAGGAACCGCATGTTGTCACAATACATGAACTAAAAACTTTTTACGCTGCCTATTGTTGACGGTGCTGCCCCCACACTCAGGTTCTTGTGAAGAATCTGCAGTTTGAAGATGGAAAAATGATACCTGCCTCCAAGTACTTTTCCACTGGGGAAACACAAAGTGTGGAATTAAGTGACAATGAGAAAGAAATAGTGAAGGAGATGAGGGTAAGTAGTTGTTCAAATACGTTTGCACCATTTGTTATTTTGATGATGTTGACCCATGGATGTCCGGGGCTTTTTCACTAACCTGGCCCAAAGAATCATAAACACACACACACACACACACACACATATATATATATATATATATATATATATATATATATATATATATATATATTCCAAGGCTGGGGGGAAGCCACGGGCTGGAGCCATGGCACTCCGATCCCCGGCTACAGAAGCTAGCTCTTAGGACATGGAATATCACCTCTCTGGCAGGAAGGAGCCTGAACTGGTGTGTGAGGCTGAGAAGTTCCGACTAGATATAGTTGGACTCGCCTCCACACGGAGCTTGGGCTCTGGTACCAGTCCTCTCGGAGGGGTTGGACTCCTTTCCACTCTGGAGTTGCCCGCGTTGAGAGGCGCAGAGCAGGGGTGGCCATACGTATTGCCCCCTAGCTCAGCGCCTGTAAAATGGAGTTTACCCCTGTGGACGAGAGGGTAGTCTCCCTCCGCCTTCGGGTGTTTGGTGCTTATGCACCAGACACATCGGAGTACCCACCCTTTTTGGAGTCCTTGGAGGGTTGGAGCGCGCTCCCCCTGGGAACTCCCTCGTTCTGCTGGGGGACTTCAATGCTCATGTGGGCAATGACAGTGAGACCTGGAGGGGTGTGATTGGGAGGAACGGCCCCCTCGATCTGAACCAGATTAGTGTTTTATTATTGGACTTCTGCGCTCGTCACGGATTGTCAATAACGAACACCATGTACAAACATAGGGGTGTCCACATGTGCACTTGGCACCAGGACACCCTAGGCCACAGTTAGGTGATCAAGCCCTGTGATCATATCACTGGACTTGCGTCCGCATGTTCTGGACACTCGGGTGAAGAGGGGGGCAGAGCTGTAAAGTGATCACCACCTGGTGGTGTGTTGGCTCCAGTGGTGGGGAAGGATGCAGGTCAGACCTGGCAGGCCCAAACATATCATGAGGGTCTGCTGGGAGCGTCTGGGAAACCGAGATTCAACATCCACCTCCGGCAGAATTTCTCCCATGTCCCGGGGGAGGCGGGAAACATTGAGTCCGAGTGGACCATGTTTTGCGCCTCCATAGTTGAGGCGGCTGATCGGAGTTGCGCTCGTAATGTGGTCAGTGCCTGTTGTGGCGGTCCTCGAACCCGCTGGTGGACACCAGCGGTAAGGGATGCCATCAAGAGGAAGAAGGAGTCCTATCAGGCATGTTTGGCCTGTGGGACTCCAGAGGCAGCTGACTGGTACCGACTGGCCAAGCGGTGTGCGACTTCGGCGCTCGCCAAGGAAAAAACCCGGGTGTGAGAGGAGTTTGGTGAGGCTATGGAAAACGACTTTCGGACGGCTTCGAGGAAATTCTGGTCCACCATCCGGCGTCTCAGGAGGGGAAAGCAGTGCACCATCAACATTGTGTATAGTGGGGATGGGGCGCTGCTGACCACGACTCAGGGCGTTGTGAACCAGTGGGCAGAATAATTCAAAGACCTCCTCAATTCCAACAACACGTTTTCCCCTGAGGAAGAAGAGTCTGGAGGCTCCGAGGTGGGATCTCCCATCTCTGGGGCTTAAGTCATCGAGGTGGTCAAAACATTCCTTGGTGGCAAGGCCCCAGGGGTGATGAGATCCTAAAGTTTCTAAAGGCTCTGGATGTTGTAGGGCTGGCCTGGCTGACAGGCCGCGTGGACATCGGGGACAGCACGCCTGAATTGGCAGACTGGGGTGGTGGTCCCCTTTTTAAGAAGGAGGATCGGAGGGTGTGTTCCAACTACAGAGGGCTCACACTCCTCAGCCTCCCCGGTAAAGTCTATTCAGGGGTGCTGGAGAGGAGGGTCCGTCTGGAAGTCAAACTTCGGATTCAGGTGGAGCAATGTGGTTTTCGTCCCGGCCGTGGAACAGTGGACCAGCTCTGCACCGGCAGGATCCTCGGGGGTGCATGGAAGTTTGCCCATCCACTCTACATGTGTTTTGTGGACTTGGAGAAGGCGTTCGACCGTGTCCCTCGGGGAGTTCTGTGGAGGGTGCTTCGGGAGTATGGGGTACCGCACACCCTGATACGGGCTGTTCGGTCCCTGTACCACCGATGTCAGTGTTTGGTCCACATTGCCAGCAGTAAGTCAAATCCGTTTCCAGTGGGGGTTGGACTCCGCCAAGGCTGCCCTGTATCACCAATTCTGTTCATTACTTTTCTGGACAAAATTTCTAGGCGCAGCCAAAGCATTGAGGAAGTCCGGTTTGTGAGTCTTAGCATTACATCTCTGCTATTTGCAGACGATGTGGTGATGTTGAATTCTTCAGACAGTGAACTCCAACGCTCGCTGGAGTGGTTCACAGTCGAGTGTGAAGCGGCATGAAGATCAGCACCTCCACATCTGAGACCATGGTCCTCAGTCGGAAAAGGGTGGAGTGCCCTCTCCTGCCTCAAGTGGAGGAGTACAAGTATCTTGGAGTCTTGTTCATGAGTGAGGGTAGGATCGACAGGCTGATCAGTGCAGCGTCTGCGGTAACGCGGGCTCTGTACTGGTTTGTCGCGGTGAAGAGAGAGCTGAGCCGCTGCTCGTCCGTGTTGAGAGGAGTCACTTGAGGTGGTTCGGGCATCTGGTTCGGATGCCTCCCAGACACCTTCCTGGTGAGGTGTTTCGGGCATATCTCACTGCCAGGAGGCCCCAGGGACGACCCAGGACACGCTGGAGGCACTATGTCTCTGGCAACGCCTTAGGATCCTCCCGGCGGAGCTGGATGAAGTGGAAGGCTGGATGAGGTTGCAGCCCCCGCGACCCGACCCCAGAAGAAAAGCAGAAGAAATGGATGGATGGATGGATGGATGTTTCATTTGAAGAATTTTAATTTTGTCCGACAGGACTATGCAGATATGTTATGCATTGCATGAAATAAAACGCTTCCCTTCAGCAAAATCAAAGCTTCCGTACAACATTTGGTTCTTGGACCGAAGTCTTTTATCAACTACAAGTCCCGCAACGCATGGAAAGAATGTTGCATTATGGGAGCTAAGCCTCTCAATGAGGGCTTGCAAATGTTACCATTTGTCCGTTAGCGACCCCTGTGTTTTGGGGGTCTTAACACAAAAATTTCTACTGCACCCTGTTTGCAAATTGCTGTTGAAAGGATTCATGCAAAAATTATGCTCATGTTTTCAATATGTCCAAAATTGACAATATTTCCAATTTTGAATGGCGGTAAATGAACGTGACATAAGCAAAATGACACCTAAAGTATATACCTCTCGAGCTCCCGTTTGCAAGCATTTAGAAGGGACGGCGTGGCAGCGTGGCATATTGAAAGTCATCATGTTTTGACAATGTATGCAATATTTTAGCCTCCTTGTGTTTTTTATTTGTTTGTTGTTTTCCTTTGATATCACACATCAAATACATCTAAAAGCCCAAGCTGGGTCAAAAAGTTGGGTTAATAGGCGGTGTGAAATTGTTTTGATTACAGGATATTTGGAAGGGTATTCTCAGCAACATCCCAGTCATCGAGGACACTACAGACTTTTTCAAATCCGGAGCTGCTTCCATGGATGTGGTCAGGTAAGTTGACCACCTCAGCAAAATGGCCAAAATTGCTGTTTGCCAGCAGAGTTACAGCGATCTGTTCATGTTTTTAGATATGTGTTTTGACTTAGTGCGATAGGAAGATCCCGCACAATTTTTTGGAAAGTTGCGTCATTCTGGGAAGCTTTAGCTAGTGACCTCTGCTGGCAGAAACAGGCACTGCAGTTAATTGGGAAAAGCCCTTTCTTTTGAATTGCACTCATGAACGCTGAGACGTTGTCTCAATTTGCATATTCAACTCAGCACGACCATTGTTTTACCCTCGAATGACAAATAAATGACTTCAGTGATAACGAGGAGTATTTATTTTGTCCAGGTTGGTGGAGGAGGTAAAGCAGCGAGCTGGTGTCCTCCTTCAGAATGAGGACATTTACATGGCTACCACCTTCCAGGACTTCATCCAGATGTTTGTCCGTAAATTGAGAGGTGAAGATGAGGAGAATGAACTGGTCATTGACCATGTGAGTTCATATATTTTATTACACTTATACAGGATGCACTTGGTATATATTAAGTCCGAGCAGGTACCTTCATCCCCTCCTGCCTTCCTTCTTATCTTTATTCCCTCTCTTCTTTCCTTCTCTCCTCCTTACATTCCTTCCGTCCTGGCTTGCTCACTGTCTTCCTTCCTTTCCTTCGCCGTACTTTCTTTTTTCCTTCCGATCATGCTTCCATCCTGCCTGCTTCCAAGGCCACCCTAACCAGTCATTCCTTCCCTCGTCCTTCCCTTCCTTTTACACAGTTTTTCTGAGTTTGGTCACGTGACATTAGCAAGCTGAACTGTGATTTGTTAATCGTAAATCAGCTGTTCGATAGCTCAGGAAATCTTGGTCCTTATTTTATTTGATGGATTCCGTACACCGTATCGCCACAGCTGTTTTGTTTGGATTTATAACAGATTAGAAGAATGGTGTGCTTTATCCTACCAGGTTACCAAGGAAATAAACAGCATGACAGTGAAAATGCCTTACCAGTGTTTTATCAATGGCGCATTTGTGGATGCTGAAAACAGCAAGACCTACGACACCATTAGTCCCACTGATGGCTCGGTAAGGGAGCTCATATACTTATACAGTATTGATCAAAACAACAAAGTACTTGATGGACTGTTTGTCAACATTTTTACTAGGTCATATGTAAGGTGTCTTATGCTTCTGTTGGGGATGTGGACCAGGCCGTGGCAGCTGCTAAACAAGCATTTGATCATGGGCCTTGGGGCAAGATGAACCCAAGAGACAGAGGAAATCTACTTTACAAGTGAGTTATCCAAAAACAATAAATTTACGTAAGTAAGATTCAAGATCAATTAAGATTTGCCTCCTTGCCTTGAACCACACTGAAACTATATACTGTGGGCCCCCGTGTTACGACCTTAATCTGTTCAGCAGCTAGGCTCGTAACTCGAATTCACCGTATGACGGGCAATCCAAACCTGTTAATGAATGAATGTGTGCAACGCGTGCAAAAACCTTAGGTAAAAACATCACGACTTTATACACATATTAAAAATTAGTAACATAATCTACTGTACAGTTAAATTAAATAACATAAATATACAAAGGAAAAATGACATTTACCTTTGGGGAGACGTGACTTGAGCTGGTGGTGGGTGGAGGCGGAAGGGAGAAGAGACCAACCCGCAGATTTTTTTTTCTTTTTTCGTAAACGAGAACTTTTTTTAAACAATGGCTTTTTTTTGTTTAAACAAGAACTTATTTTTAAACGAGAACATATCACCGGCGATTTCCTTCTCTTTAATCCATAATAGAAAAAGCCTCTCCATTTTGTTGTTGACCGAGGTCCGTCCCCTGGCAAGGAAAGTCATGCACTTAGAAGACTTGCTTGCTTTAATGGCTTCCTTGTTCTTGAGAATTGTAGTGATTGTCGAGCGCTTACGGCCATACTCACTAGCAAGGTTAACTATGCGTGCGCCTTCTTCTTATTTTTTTATTATCTCCTGCTTCGTTTCTATTGTCATCCTCCTCTTACTTCTTCCTTTACAGCCACTTGCAATTTTAGAAGCCATGTCTAACAGATAAAAGTTTGCAAAGACTTCACACACACGGACCAGCTCGTGCCATCAAGATGCAAGATGAGGGAGTTCGGCCAATAGCATATCGTCATTTCTGTGATTGACGTGACGCCGACCAATAGCATATCGGCATTTCTGTGACATGCGAGGAAAGTTGTTTTTGTTGATGCAGTAAAGCGAAAAAAATAGTGCGGACACACTGACCGGCATGTTGGATGGTTCGGAAGACGAAAGGTTTTTGCATAAGAGGGGGACAAAAAAACGCCGCGGTCCACGTCGTGAGATGAAAAATACGTAAGACAGGGGGTTCGTAAACTGGGGGCCGACTGTATTTGAAAATAGAAAAACACTGTTACTTGAAATGTATGTGCTTTGTGAAAACATGGCTTGTAATTTCTTTTTTTTTTTTAAAGAGGCAAAGTATAATAATAATAAAAATGTTCCTCTTTTTGACTTACCTTATAGACTAGCAGACTTGATGGAGCAACACCAGGAGGAGTTGGCCACTATTGAAACAATTGACTCTGGAGCTGTTTACACGCTGGCGCTGAAAACTCATGTGGGCATGTCCATCCAGACGTTTCGCTACTTTGCAGGCTGGTGTGACAAGATACAGGTAAAATTATAACCATTGGGCTTTCGTCACAGTTGTCTCAAAAACAAATGTGCAAAAGTTGTAAACTTTCACTTGCATTGTTGTTTTGATTTGTACAAACTTATTTGTCCATATTTTTTACTAAAATCAATTACAGTGGGCCCACGTGTTACAAGATTAATGCATTCCGCGGTCGGGCTTGTAAGGCAAATTCACAGTATTTCGGGCAATCCAAACCTATGTTAAATAGCTAATGCGTTTAGAACCTCAGGTAAAAACATCAAAATTGTACATACATATTAAAAATTGGTACCAAAATACTATAGTAAGTGCTACATAAATATAATATTCATGTATACAATCAGAAAACATGAATTAATAAATATAGAAAGGATTTATTTACCTTCAAGTGGCGCTTGTTATGCCCATATTCCCTAGTAAGGGTAGCCTAGGCTACGCTACCTTTGTATTTCTTGATTACCTCCAGCTTCGTTTCCATATAAATCATCTTCTTACTTCTTTAACATCACTAGCAATCTTGGGACCCATGGCTAATCCATTCAAGTTTGAATTAAGCAGTAAAATGCACGATGTATACGGTTTTGTAACCACTCATGATATAACAAAGCTTTACCATTCCGCCATTTTGAAACGGGTGAGGCCGAACAATAGCAGACCAGCATCTCCGTGAAGAGACACCGATCAATAGCAGACCAGCATTGTAATGATGTGTTGCATGGATCCAGTATGACGGCCAACAGAAAATAAGTGCAATTACCTAAAAACGCCTGCAGATGGAGACAAAACAACACAAATACAGCCAATCCCCTACAGTTGTTTTTGTCGCAAAGCCGAAAATACCGTAAAGAGGGGACGAAAAAAAAAAGTATTCCACATCGCAACATGAAAAAAAATGTAAGCCAGGGACGCTGTAACACGGGGTCCACTGTATACCTTTTTTTCCACTTACTCTATAGGTATTAGCACACAAACATTTGCTACACACACATTTGAAAAGTAACCCTCCCAAGCGATCCTATATCTGAAGTATAAAGCGCGAATGATCGATCAACTCTGTTTGCAGGGCAAGACGATTCCCATTAACCAGGCCAGGCCCAATCACAACCTCACCTTTACTAAAAGAGAACCTATCGGGTAAGATTGGGTATTGAAATGACATATTAAAATATACCGTATTTTCCGCACTGTAATGCGCCTTATTTATGGATCATATCATGTGCTGACTGCATAAACTATAGGTTATGCCTAAAAAATCCAGTTCAAACCGGCCTGACCCGAGGGTATTAAAGCCGACTCGGCTAAGCGCGATTAATTAACTTGATTTGCAGGCCCGACCCGATTTTTTTTTCTTTTTCTTTGTGCTCCATATCGAAATAGCGGGTCAAAAATATATAATGCATGCCGAAGAAAAAATTAAAAAGACGGCGGCGCCACACGTTCACCTGCGCTTGGCTCCTCACTTATACCGTTTAAAAGGTATAAGTTATATATCGTTTAAATTTCCCTGACTTTTGTTTATTCGTAACTTCTTTGTACTCCATAAAAAAATAGCGGGTTGAAAATATTTAATGCGTGCCGAGGAAAGAAATAATAAGACGGCGGCACCAGGCCTTCACCTGCGCTTGGCTCCTCACTCATACTGTTGCATGTTTGTTGTTTAAATTTCCCTGACTTTGGTTTATTCATAACTTCTTTGTGCTCCATAACGAAATAGCCGGTCAAAAATATAAAATGAATGCCGAGGGGAAGATCAAAAGGATTGCGGCGCCGCGCATTCACGAGTGCATGGCTTGATCTGGCTTTATTCTGCGCTCTGCGACTCCTGCTTAGTAGTTAAATAGCAATTACCAATAACGCATTCTCTGTTTTATCTGATTTTTTTTATATTGTATAAATTATATTGTATGTATAAAGTTGATTCTATTAATAAAGTTTGATGACTTTGCTGATTGTTTTTAATACATTCCCTTTAGTGAAGCATTATCGAGTGGATGCATAATGCAACCCCAGCTAGTACTATGGTTTCAACTCTATGTGCGCTTTATAATCCGGTGCGCCTTATGTATGACATTTTTTTTTTTTTTTTTTTTAGAAACTTGACCATTCATTGATGGTGCGCTTTATAATCCGGTGCGGCTTATAGTGCGGAAAGTACGGTAATTTATTGACTGTTTGTGTTTATATTTATTTTTCTTATTTCTCATTGTACTTGTCTATAATCAGTGTTTGTGCGATTGTCATCCCTTGGAACTATCCTCTCATGATGTTGGCATGGAAAAGCGCCGCCTGCCTTGCAGCTGGGAACACGCTTGTTCTTAAACCGGCACAGGTGACCATACACAGCATTCATGATGTTAAGAATATAATGTGGAAGCATATGAACAACTAGATTTCATTCTTTAGCTAGACAAAGAAAGTAAGATTCTACCTTATTCTGTTCTTTAGTAATCACTGTTTGAAAATAGGCCATTTGAGTCACACTAAACTGTTTTGGGCTGAAGGAGAAAATGAGCTCTTTGTGAATAGATGTTTTTTTCTGCACAATGTTTTTTCTGCAGTTCTTTGGGTTATGTGGCATCTGAAACAGAACAAAAGTATTTTACATAATGAACAGTCTCGTCCATGGTCCTCAGCTTGCCGCTTCAATATGTACAAAAATGAGCAAAAATGTATTTGATCCATCATATAACAATTACAAATGGTATTCATTTCAAGACAAAACATTAATTAGATGCAAATAAGTATCAATGCAAAGCCTTTGCATATGCTAACATATACCAAAGGGAAATAAATAACTGGCACAAAAAAAATGCTAACGAGCTAAACGCAGACAGGGTAGCGCTATATAACATGCTAACATTAGCTAGCATGTTATCCACCGTCACAAATTGTTGGATCAACAAACAAATTTAAGGCATATTATCATAAATGACAACATTCTTACAATCCTACTTCAAGAAACTTGTGGGTTAGATTTCACAGAGAGAGGTAATATATACAAAAGGTAATATAAACACTTGTGTTCGACACCGAAATGCAAAAGCGGAAGTTGGACCCAAACAGAAACAGGACTCAAAGTGTCAAAAGAATAATAATTTAATAACAAAAGGAGCACATAACACACAAGTGGAACAGAGAAAAGATAAACACACTACGGGTCTAAACTGGAAACCAAGGGCGACAGTGACAAAACTGTACAATGTGAAATATTAAACTACAACGGGCAGAAGGGACAGAACCGACAGAGCGACGACGTCTAACGATAAACTAGAACTAAAAGCTAGAACTAAACTCGAAGGTGACAAAGTGAAAACTGAAGACGGTCCAGAAAAGTACTCACAAAAGTAGCAACGGATGAACACGAAACAGGACGAAGAAAGTACTAGGCGGTGACTCGGAAAAGACTTGGAATAACTGGATTGCTCGGAGATACACGCGGGGGGTCCATACAATAATCCGACGTCGTCGCTCTGTTCCGGCTGCATTAAGTAGCAAGTGGTTACATATTGCTGTCCGGTGTGCAATCGATGGTTCCTCCTCTCTGACAGGCTCTGCAAACCTATAGATTCCACAAAGGGGAGAAAGAACTAAACATAACGAAAGCGGCCATAGGCGGTGCCACAGAACAAAGATCAAGCCAAACAAAGCACAAATGAATGAACGAACTGTTAAAAGATTTTTTTATTCAAATTATTTGATAATATTCCATGTATATATCATGCATCTCTCATATGTGCAGGTAACGCCGTTGACTGCATTAAAATTTGCCGAGTTATCAGTAAAAGCCGGTATTCCAAAAGGAGTAATCAACATATTACCAGGCTCAGGTAACGGATACTTCATAAAACATTTTATCAGATAATCTCAACTCATTCGCTGCCAGCCCAGTTAAAATAGAAGTCTAGAGTCGTCAATGGCAGTGAATGAGTTTGGTAACTGTTTTTTAAATTTGAATCTCATTGAATCGAACAAATTGCTCTTCTCTATAGGAGGAATGGTGGGACAGCGCTTGGCCGATCACCCGGATATTCGAAAGTTGGGTTTCACTGGTTCAACACCAATTGGCAAGCAAATCATGAAAAGGTGTGACCTCATTCAAATGTTCCCCTCTGTTTTTACTTACTGCCACTCGATGCCTGAATATTGTGCTTTCCTCTCTAAGTTGTGCAGTCAGTAATCTAAAAAAAGTTTCTCTGGAGCTTGGAGGGAAGTCTCCTCTTATCATCTTTAGCGATTGTGACATGGACAAAGCCGTTCGCATGGTAAGAGAATTTTGTCATAATTAAGAGTATGAACACTTTTGAAGACTTTTGCTTTATGGGAGTCCAGGCTAAGTCAATCATCGCAGTCATCGAAAGGCTTGCAAATGTTGGCCGCTAGTGCCATCCAGTGGTTTTGGGGTGTCAACACAAATATTTTTACTGCGCCCCATATGTGAGTTGCCAGTGAAAGGATTCATGCAAAAATCGGGGGAAATGCATGATAAAACATGAGGTTTTCAATGTGTTCAAATTTGACATTTCCAATTTTAATGGCAGTAAATGAGCCTGACATGGGTTGGAATGTTGAAAGTGATTGTTTTGACAATCTATTTGTATGCCTTTCCTTTGATATTACATATCAAAAAACATCCAAAAGCACGAATTGAATCAAAATTTGTTGTGCAAATATTGTCAAGGGGGTGCTCAAACTCTTAATTTATCCGTCTTCTCATCCAAGGGTATGAGCTCTGTGTATTTCAACAAAGGGGAAAACTGCATTGCAGCTGGGCGGCTTTTTGTGGAGGAGTCAATTCATGATGAATTCATCGGCCGTGTGGTGAGTTGGAAAACTTCTAATGATTTGTTCCATAACATAAATTAGCAATACTCGAGTGTCAAATATTTCAACCAATCACGTCAGACCTGCTTTTTTTTTTTTCAGTTGTTGGTTCCCTAAACCTCTTATCAGTCATTTGATTACAAATAGTCACTCACAAACAGAAATAGAGGGTTCCTGATTTCAGGGTTAGGGTTTCAAGCTACATGTGACCTGAACCGCAAACTTGATTCGGTTCTTGAATCCTCAAGCAGAACAGTTGTCATCGTGGAGAAGCTGGAGGCTGACTCAAAGGATTTATTGCTAATTTGGCGAATTGAAACCCATTCAGAGTCTCATGGTATGAACTCAAGGTCGAACACACACAAAGCAATCGCTATTTGGACTTCTTACCCCTGAGAACAAGGATTTCTCAAGATACAACAATCTTTCCTCTCCTCACTTTCAGGTGGCCTTAAGACTGTTGGTTGGAAATGACTGGCAGCTCAAGGTCATCGCTGTGTGAAGTACTTACCATAAATTTGGGACTACAAGCCGCACCTTTTATTTCATGATTTGAGCTCAGTTCGACGTATCTGTATTTTTTTTTTTTTTTTTTTTAAACCAGCCACTAGGGGACAATCCACCCCTATCTGTTTCAGGATTCAATTCATGGAACAACTATTAACTCATTCAATATGCCAGGGATGTATTTTCAATTTTTTTAGGAGTTGCTGCGTTGTTAATTTTGCATTCTCCTTCCCTCTACCAAGGTTGAGGAATTAAAGAAAATGAAGATAGGAGACCCGCTGGATCGATCCACAGACCATGGTCCACAGAATCACAAAGCGCACTTGGACAAGTTGCTAGAGTACTGTGATATTGGAATAAAGGAAGGAGCAACATTAGTGTACGGTGGAAAACAAGTGGACCGGCCAGGTAAAACAAAAACAAATACTCTTGTATACTAGTATATACTATACTATTCTATATTTAATTTTATTGTGAAACATAGAAAGCAAATTACATTTAAACTACTTACTTATAACAACAAACTGCCACTCCAGGTTTGGATAGTTTTGTCTGCGCCATCCTATTCTTGAGTGTAATACATCTATTCTGTTATAAAATACGACATCTTTTTTCTTTTTCTTTCACAGGTTTCTTCATGGAGCCCACTGTGTTTACTGACGTGGAGGATCACATGTTCATTGCCAAAGAGGAGTCCTTTGGGCCTGTCATGGTTGTGTCCAAATTTAAAGATGGGTTAGTAATAACAATAATAATAACCCCATCTGTTGTTTCTGGTATTGTCCTGCTGACTTGAATACTGTATATGAAATGATCTTATTACACAAGCACACACATACAGTATATATAATATACACATGTGCATATACTGTAAACTAACAAAGTGTGCCCTCGCTACTTTGCGCACACATTATATATATATATATACAGTGGTACCTCGGTACTCGACCATAATCCGTTCCGAGGTGGTGGTCGAGCACCGATTTGGTCGATCACCGAAACCAATTTTCCCATAAGAAATAATGGAAACTATTTTAATCCGTTTTTACCATTAAGAAAAATACCTAAAATATTATAAGAACATGTATCTAAACAACAATGAGGACGTAAATGTGCACAAGCGGTACATGATA
>NW_028283489.1:12500-17500 GCF_059441005.1 Hippichthys cyanospilos
GGAGCGAGGCCGGGGCGAGCCGAAAGGCCGCCCGCTTTCTCTGGTCCGTGTTCGTTAAGCGGCCCGCCTGGAGCGAGGCCGCGGCGAGCCGAAAGGCCGCCCGCTTTCTCTGGTCCGTGTTCGTTAAGCGGCCCGCCTGGAGCGAGGCCGGGGCGAGCCGAAAGGCCGCCCGCTTTCTCTGGTCCGTGTTCGTTAAGCGGCCCGCCTGGAGCGAGGCCGCGGCGAGCCAAAAGGCCGCCCGCTTCTCCGGTCCGTGTTCGTGTTTAATATTCGGCCCGCCCGCTCGGAGCGAGGCCGGGAAGAGCGGCTAAGCCGACCGCTTCTCCGGTCCGTGTTCGTGTTTCATAAGCGGCCCCCCCGAAAGGCCGCGGCGAGCGGCAAAGCCGCCCGCTTCTCCAGTCCGTGTTCGTGTTTAATATTCGGCCCGCCCGCTCGGAGCGAGGCCGGGAAGAGCGGCTAAGCCGACCGCTTCTCCGGTCCGTGTTCGTGTTTCATAAGCGGCCCCCCCGAAAGGCCGCGGCGAGCCAAAAGGCCGCCCGCTTCTCCGGTCCGTGTTCGTGTTTAATATTCGGCCCGCCCGCTCGGAGCGAGGCCGGGAAGAGCGGCAAAGCCGCCCGCTTCTCCAGTCCGTGTTCGTGTTTCATTAGCGGCCCCCCCCCACCCGGAGCGAGGCCGCGGCGAGCGGCAACGCCGCCCGCTTCTCCAGTCCGTGTTCGTGTTTCATAAGCGGCCCCCCCCCCCCCCTTCCGGAGCGAGGCCGCGGCGAGCGGCAAAGCCGCCCGCTTCTCCAGTCCGTGTTCGTGTTTCACATTGCCGGGGAGCCAGGCACTCATTTGTGATAAAAGTGGCACTCTGTCATATTTTCAGAAAAGTGGGACTTTGCCATATTTTCGAAAAAGTGGGACTTTGTCATATTTTCGAAAAGTGGGACTTTGTCATATTTTCGAAAAAGTGGGACTTTGTCATATTTTCGGCTCCAAAAGCTCTTAAAATGCTGTTCCCTATATATGTGCCGATAGTGTTTTGGAGATCTGGGTCAAACCTCCGCATCTTTTTGGTTTGAGGGTAGAGGTGGGGGGTCAACGCAAAAGATGCGGGCACTTAGTCATTTTTTCGGTTGGGCGACCAGGGGCGCTGTTGGCACTTTGTCATTTTTTCGGCTGGGCGACCAGGGGCGCCGTTTGCACTTAGTCATTTTTAAGGCTGGGCGACCAGGGGCGTTGAGTGTTTGGGCGACCAGGGGCGCCGTTGGCACTTAGTCATTTTTTCGGCTGGGCGACCAGGGGCGTTGAGTGTTTGGGCGACCAGGGGCGCTGTTTGCACTTAGTCATTTTTTCGGCTGGGCGACCAGGGGCGTTTGTTTGCTGGGCGACCAGGGGCATTTTTGACACTTTGCCGTTTTTATGGATGGGCGACCAGGGGCGTTTGTTTGCTGGGCGACCAGGGGCATTTTTGACACTTTGCCGTTTTTATGGATGGGCGACCAGGGGCGTTTGTTTGCTGGGCGACCAGGGGCATTTTTGACACTTTGCCGTTTTTATGGATGGGCGACCAGGGGCGTTTGTTTGCTGGGCGACCAGGGGCATTTTTGACACTTTGCCGTTTTTATGGATGGGCGACCAGGGGCGTTTGTTTGCTGGGCGACCAGGGGCATTTTTGACACTTTGCCGTTTTTATGGATGGGCGACCAGGGGCGTTTGTTTGCTGGGCGACCAGGGGCATTTTTGACACTTTGCCGTTTTTATGGATGGGCGACCAGGGGCGTTTGTTTGCTGGGCGACCAGGGGCATTTTTGACACTTTGCCGTTTTTATGGATGGGCGACCAGGGGCGTTTGTTTGCTGGGCGACCAGGGGCATTTTTGACACTTTGCCGTTTTTATGGATGGGCGACCAGGGGCGGCTAGTGGCTGGGCGACCAGGGGCATTTTTGACACTTTGCCGTTTTTATGAATGGGCGACCAGGGGCGTTTATTGGCTGGGCGACCAGGGGCATTTTTGACACTTTGCCGTTTTTGTGGATGGGCGACCAGGGGCGCCGTGTGGCTGGGCGACCAGGGGCGTTTGTGGGACCGGGCTGACACCGGGACTTTGCCTTTAATTCGGCCGCTCCAGGGAACCAGGAACGCCGGCCTCTGCTCAGCACAAGTCGGCCTGAAGTGGGACTTTGTCATATTTTAATCCTGGGCGACCAGGGGCGTTTGAGGGACCGGGATGACACCGGCACTTTGCCTTTAATTTGGCCGCTCCAGGGAACCAGGAACGCCGGCCTCTGCTCAGCACAAGTCGGCCTGAAGTGGGACTTTGTCATATTTTAATCCTGGGCGACCAGGGGCGTTTGAGGGACCGGGCTGACACCGGCACTTTGCCTTTAATTTGGCCGCTCCAGGGAACCAGGAGCGCCGGCCTCTGCTCAGCACAAGTCGGCCTGAAGTGTGACTTTGTCATATTTTAATCCTGGGCGACCAGGGGCGTTTGAGGGACCGGGATGACACCGGGACATTGCCTTTAATTTGGCCGCTCCAGGGAACCAGGAGCGCCGGCCTCTGCTCAGCACAAGTCGGCCTGAAGTGTGACTTTGTCATATTTTAATCCTGGGCGACCAGGGGCGTTTGAGGGACCGGGATGACACCGGGACATTGCCTTTAATTTGGCCGCTCCAGGGAACCAGGAGCGCCGGCCTCTGCTCAGCACAAGTCGGCCTGAAGTGTGACTTTGTCATATTTTAATCCTGGGCGACCAGGGGCGTTTGAGGGACCGGGATGACACCGGGACATTGCCTTTAATTTGGCCGCTCCAGGGAACCAGGAGCGCCGGCCTCTGCTCAGCACAAGTCGGCCTGAAGTGTGACTTTGTCATTTTTTAATCCTGGGCGACCAGGGGCGCCGTTGGCACTTAGTCATTTTTTCGGCTGGGCGACCAGGGGCGTTTAGTGTTTGGGCGACCAGGGGCGCTGTTGGCACTTAGTCATTTTTTCGGCTGGGCGACCAGGGGCGCCGTTGGCCACTTAGTCATTTTTTCGGCTGGGCGACCAGGGGCGTTTAGTGTTTGGGCGACCAGGGGCGCTGTTGGCACTTAGTCATTTTTTCGGCTGGGCGACCAGGGGCGTTTGTGGGACTTTGTCATTTTTTGGGCTGGGCGACCAGGGGCGTTTGTGGGACTTTGTCATTTTTTGGGCTGGGCGACCAGGGGCGTTTGACACCGGCACTTTGCCTAATTTTTAGCCGCTCCAGGGAACCAGGCAGGTCGGCCTCATTCCTGCACTTCTGCCCCTGAGTTGGGCGACCAGGGGCGTTTGGGGAACCGGGCGGACACCGGCACTTTGCTCTTTTTTTGCCCGCTTTGGGGAACCAGGCAACTCGGCCTCATTTCAGCACTTCTGCCCCTGAGTTGGGCGACCAGGGGCGTTTGGGGAACCGGGCGGACACCGGCACTTTGCCTAATATTTGGCCGATTTTGGGAACCAGGACACTCGGCCTCATTTCAGCACTTCTCCCCTGAGTTGGGCGACCAGGGGCGTTTGGGGAACCGGGCGGACAGCGGCACTTTGCCTAATATTTGGCCGCTCCAGGGAACCAGGCAGGTCGGCCTCATTTCAGCACTTCTGCCGGTCAGTTGGGCGACCAGGGGCGTTTAAGGAACCGGGCGGACACCGGCACTTTGCCTAATATTTGGCCGCTCCAGGGAACCAGGCAGGTCGGCCTGACTTCAGCACTTCTGCCGGTAAGTTGGGCGACCAGGGGCGTGTGAGGAACCGGGCGGACAGCGGCACTTTGCCTAATATTTGGCCGTTTCAGGGAACCAGGCAACTCGGCCTGACTTCAGCACTTCTCCCCTGAGTTGGGCGACCAGGGGCGTTTGGGGAACCGGGCGGACAGCGGCACTTTGCCTAATATTTGGCCGCTCCGGGGAACCAGGCAGGTCGGCCTCATTTCAGCACTTCTGCCGGTCAGTTGGGCGACCAGGGGCGTTTGGGGAACCGGGCGGACAGCGGCACTTTGCCTGATATTTGGCCGCTCCAGGGAACCAGGCAGGTCGGCCTGACTTCAGCACTTCTGCCGGTAAGTTGGGCGACCAGGGGCGTGTGAGGAACCGGGCGGACAGCGGCACTTTGCCTAATATTTGGCCGTTTCAGGGAACCAGGCAACTCGGCCTGACTTCAGCACTTCTCCCCTGAGTTGGGCGACCAGGGGCGTTTGGGGAACCGGGCGGACAGCGGCACTTTGCCTAATATTTGGCCGCTCCGGGGAACCAGGCAGGTCGGCCTCATTTCAGCACTTCTGCCGGTCAGTTGGGCGACCAGGGGCGTTTGGGGAACCGGGCGGACAGCGGCACTTTGCCTAATATTTGGCCGCTCCAGGGAACCAGGCAGGTCGGCCTCATTTCAGCACTTCTGCCGGTCAGTTGGGCGACCAGGGGCGTTTAAGGAACCGGGCGGACACCGGCACTTTGCCTAATATTTGGCCGCTCCAGGGAACCAGGCAACTCGGCCTCATTTCAGCACTTCTGCCCCTGAGTTGGGCGACCAGGGGCGTTTGGGGAACCGGGCGGACACCGGCACTTTGCCTAATATTTGGCCGATTTTGGGAACCAGGCAACTCGGCCTCATTTCAGCACTTCTCCCCTGAGTTGGGCGACCAGGGGCGTTTGGGGAACCGGGCGGACACCGGCACTTTGCTCTTTTTTTGGCCGCTTTAGGGAACCAGGCAACTCGGCCTCATTTCAGCACTTCTGCCCCTGAGTTGGGCGACCAGGGGCGTTTGGGGAACCGGGCGGACACCGGCACTTTGCCTAATATTTGGCCGCTTTAGGGAACCAGGCAACTCGGCCTCATTTCAGCACTTCTCCCCTGAGTTGGGCGACCAGGGGCGTTTGGGGAACCGGGCGGACACCGGCACTTTGCTCTTTTTTTGGCCGCTTTAGGGAACCAGGCAACTCGGCCTCATTTCAGCACTTCTGCCCCTGAGTTGGGCGACCAGGGGCGTTTGGGGAACCGGGCGGA
>NW_028283490.1:12500-20000 GCF_059441005.1 Hippichthys cyanospilos
AGTGGGACTTTGTCATATTTTCGGCTCCAAAAGCTCTTAAAATGCTGTTCCCTATATATGTGCCGATAGTGTTTTGGAGATCTGGGTCAAACCTCCGCATCTTTTTGGTTTGAGGGTAGAGGTGGGGGGTCAACGCAAAAGATGCGGGCACTTAGTCATTTTTTCGGTTGGGCGACCAGGGGCGCTGTTGGCACTTTGTCATTTTTTCGGCTGGGCGACCAGGGGCGCCGTTTGCACTTAGTCATTTTTAAGGCTGGGCGACCAGGGGCGTTGAGTGTTTGGGCGACCAGGGGCGCCGTTGGCACTTAGTCATTTTTTCGGCTGGGCGACCAGGGGCGTTGAGTGTTTGGGCGACCAGGGGCGCTGTTTGCACTTAGTCATTTTTTATGGATGGGCGACCAGGGGCGTTTGTTTGCTGGGCGACCAGGGGCATTTTTGACACTTTGCCGTTTTTATGGATGGGCGACCAGGGGCGTTTGTTTGCTGGGCGACCAGGGGCATTTTTGACACTTTGCCGTTTTTATGGATGGGCGACCAGGGGCGTTTGTTTGCTGGGTGACCAGGGGCATTTTTGACACTTTGCCGTTTTTATGGATGGGCGACCAGGGGCGTTTGTTTGCTGGGCGACCAGGGGCATTTTTGACACTTTGCCGTTTTTATGGATGGGCGACCAGGGGCGTTTGTTTGCTGGGCGACCAGGGGCATTTTTGACACTTTGCCGTTTTTATGGATGGGCGACCAGGGGCGTTTGTTTGCTGGGCGACCAGGGGCATTTTTGACACTTTGCCGTTTTTATGGATGGGCGACCAGGGGCGTTTGTTTGCTGGGCGACCAGGGGCATTTTTGACACTTTGCCGTTTTTATGGATGGGCGACCAGGGGCGTTTGTTTGCTGGGCGACCAGGGGCATTTTTGACACTTTGCCGTTTTTATGGATGGGCGACCAGGGGCGTTTGTTTGCTGGGCGACCAGGGGCATTTTTGACACTTTGCCGTTTTTATGGATGGGCGACCAGGGGCGTTTGTTTGCTGGGCGACCAGGGGCATTTTTGACACTTTGCCGTTTTTATGGATGGGCGACCAGGGGCGTTTGTTTGCTGGGCGACCAGGGGCATTTTTGACACTTTGCCGTTTTTATGGATGGGCGACCAGGGGCGTTTGTTTGCTGGGCGACCAGGGGCATTTTTGACACTTTGCCGTTTTTATGGATGGGCGACCAGGGGCGTTTGTTTGCTGGGCGACCAGGGGCATTTTTGACACTTTGCCGTTTTTATGGATGGGCGACCAGGGGCGTTTGTTTGCTGGGCGACCAGGGGCATTTTTGACACTTTGCCGTTTTTATGGATGGGCGACCAGGGGCGTTTGTTTGCTGGGCGACCAGGGGCATTTTTGACACTTTGCCGTTTTTATGGATGGGCGACCAGGGGCGTTTGTTTGCTGGGCGACCAGGGGCATTTTTGACACTTTGCCGTTTTTATGGATGGGCGACCAGGGGCGTTTGTTTGCTGGGCGACCAGGGGCATTTTTGACACTTTGCCGTTTTTATGGATGGGCGACCAGGGGCGTTTGTTTGCTGGGCGACCAGGGGCATTTTTGACACTTTGCCGTTTTTATGGATGGGCGACCAGGGGCGTTTGTTTGCTGGGCGACCAGGGGCATTTTTGACACTTTGCCGTTTTTATGGATGGGCGACCAGGGGCGTTTGTTTGCTGGGCGACCAGGGGCATTTTTGACACTTTGCCGTTTTTATGGATGGGCGACCAGGGGCGTTTGTTTGCTGGGCGACCAGGGGCATTTTTGACACTTTGCCGTTTTTATGGATGGGCGACCAGGGGCGTTTGTTTGCTGGGCGACCAGGGGCATTTTTGACACTTTGCCGTTTTTATGGATGGGCGACCAGGGGCGTTTGTTTGCTGGGCGACCAGGGGCATTTTTGACACTTTGCCGTTTTTATGGATGGGCGACCAGGGGCGTTTGTTTGCTGGGCGACCAGGGGCATTTTTGACACTTTGCCGTTTTTATGGATGGGCGACCAGGGGCGTTTGTTTGCTGGGCGACCAGGGGCATTTTTGACACTTTGCCGTTTTTATGGATGGGCGACCAGGGGCGTTTGTTTGCTGGGCGACCAGGGGCATTTTTGACACTTTGCCGTTTTTATGGATGGGCGACCAGGGGCGTTTGTTTGCTGGGCGACCAGGGGCATTTTTGACACTTTGCCGTTTTTATGGATGGGCGACCAGGGGCGTTTGTTTGCTGGGCGACCAGGGGCATTTTTGACACTTTGCCGTTTTTATGGATGGGCGACCAGGGGCGTTTGTTTGCTGGGCGACCAGGGGCATTTTTGACACTTTGCCGTTTTTATGGATGGGCGACCAGGGGCGTTTGTTTGCTGGGCGACCAGGGGCATTTTTGACACTTTGCCGTTTTTATGGATGGGCGACCAGGGGCGTTTGTTTGCTGGGCGACCAGGGGCATTTTTGACACTTTGCCGTTTTTATGGATGGGCGACCAGGGGCGTTTGTTTGCTGGGTGACCAGGGGCATTTTTGACACTTTGCCGTTTTTATGGATGGGCGACCAGGGGCGTTTGTTTGCTGGGCGACCAGGGGCATTTTTGACACTTTGCCGTTTTTATGGATGGGCGACCAGGGGCGTTTGTTTGCTGGGCGACCAGGGGCATTTTTGACACTTTGCCGTTTTTATGGATGGGCGACCAGGGGCGTTTGTTTGCTGGGCGACCAGGGGCATTTTTGACACTTTGCCGTTTTTATGGATGGGCGACCAGGGGCGTTTGTTTGCTGGGCGACCAGGGGCATTTTTGACACTTTGCCGTTTTTATGGATGGGCGACCAGGGGCGTTTGTTTGCTGGGCGACCAGGGGCATTTTTGACACTTTGCCGTTTTTATGGATGGGCGACCAGGGGCGTTTGTTTGCTGGGCGACCAGGGGCATTTTTGACACTTTGCCGTTTTTATGGATGGGCGACCAGGGGCGGCTAGTGGCTGGGCGACCAGGGGCATTTTTGACACTTTGCCGTTTTTATGAATGGGCGACCAGGGGCGTTTATTGGCTGGGCGACCAGGGGCATTTTTGACACTTTGCCGTTTTTGTGGATGGGCGACCAGGGGCGCCGTGTGGCTGGGCGACCAGGGGCGTTTGTGGGACCGGGCTGACACCGGGACTTTGCCTTTAATTCGGCCGCTCCAGGGAACCAGGAACGCCGGCCTCTGCTCAGCACAAGTCGGCCTGAAGTGGGACTTTGTCATATTTTAATCCTGGGCGACCAGGGGCGTTTGAGGGACCGGGATGACACCGGCACTTTGCCTTTAATTTGGCCGCTCCAGGGAACCAGGAACGCCGGCCTCTGCTCAGCACAAGTCGGCCTGAAGTGGGACTTTGTCATATTTTAATCCTGGGCGACCAGGGGCGTTTGAGGGACCGGGATGACACCGGGACATTGCCTTTAATTTGGCCGCTCCAGGGAACCAGGAGCGCCGGCCTCTGCTCAGCACAAGTCGGCCTGAAGTGTGACTTTGTCATTTTTTAATCCTGGGCGACCAGGGGCGCCGTTGGCACTTAGTCATTTTTTCGGCTGGGCGACCAGGGGCGTTTAGTGTTTGGGCGACCAGGGGCGCTGTTGGCACTTAGTCATTTTTTCGGCTGGGCGACCAGGGGCGCCGTTGGCACTTTGTCATTTTTTCGGCTGGGCGACCAGGGGCGTTGAGTGTTTGGGCGACCAGGGGCGCTGTTGGCACTTAGTCATTTTTTCGGCTGGGCGACCAGGGGCGCCGTTGGCACTTAGTCATTTTTTCGGCTGGGCGACCAGGGGCGTTTGTGGGACTTTGTCATTTTTTGGGCTGGGCGACCAGGGGCGTTTGACACCGGCACTTTGCCTAATATTTGGCCGCTCCGGGGAACCAGGCAGGTCGGCCTCATTCCTGCACTTCTGCCCCTGAGTTGGGCGACCAGGGGCGTTTGGGGAACCGGGCGGACACCGGCACTTTGCCTAATATTTGGCCGCTTTAGGGAACCAGGCAACTCGGCCTCATTTCAGCACTTCTGCCCCTGAGTTGGGCGACCAGGGGCGTTTGGGGAACCGGGCGGACAGCGGCACTTTGCCTAATATTTGGCCGCTCCAGGGAACCAGGCAGGTCGGCCTCATTTCAGCACTTCTGCCGGTCAGTTGGGCGACCAGGGGCGTTTAAGGAACCGGGCGGACACCGGCACTTTGCCTAATATTTGGCCGCTCCAGGGAACCAGGCAACTCGGCCTCATTTCAGCACTTCTGCCCCTGAGTTGGGCGACCAGGGGCGTTTGGGGAACCGGGCGGACAGCGGCACTTTGCCTAATATTTGGCCGCTCCAGGGAACCAGGCAACTCGGCCTCATTTCAGCACTTCTCCCCTGAGTTGGGCGACCAGGGGCGTTTGGGGAACCGGGCGGACACCGGCACTTTGCCTAATATTTGGCCGATTTTGGGAACCAGGCAGGTCGGCCTCACTTCAGCACTTCTGCCCCTGAGTTGGGCGACCAGGGGCGTTTGGGGAACCGGGCGGACAGCGGCACTTTGCCTAATATTTGGCCGCTCCAGGGAACCAGGCAGGTCGGCCTCACTTCAGCACAATTCGGCCTGAAGTGTGACTTTGTCATTTTTTAAGGCTGGGCGACCAGGGGCGCTGTTAGCACTTAGTCATTTTTAAGGCTGGGCGACCAGGGGCGCTGTTGGCACTTAGTCATTTTTTTCGGCTGGGCGACCAGGGGCGTTGAGTGTTTGGGCGACCAGGGGCGCTGTTGGCACTTAGTCATTTTTTCGGCTGGGCGACCAGGGGCGCCGTTGGCACTTAGTCATTTTTTCGGCTGGGCGACCAGGGGCGTTGAGTGTTTGGGCGACCAGGGGCGCTGTTGGCACTTAGTCATTTTTTCGGCTGGGCGACCAGGGGCGTTTAGTGTTTGGGCGACCAGGGGCGTTTGTGGGACTTTGTCATTTTTTGGGCTGGGCGACCAGGGGCGTTTGACACCGGCACTTTGCCTAATTTTTAGCCGCTCCAGGGAACCAGGCAGGTCGGCCTCATTCCTGCACTTCTGCCCCTGAGTTGGGCGACCAGGGGCGTTTGGGGAACCGGGCGGACAGCGGCACTTTGCCTAATATTTGGCCGCTCCGGGGAACCAGGCAGGTCGGCCTCATTCCTGCACTTCTGCCCCTGAGTTGGGCGACCAGGGGCGTTTGGGGAACCGGGCGGACACCGGCACTTTGCTCTTTTTTTGGCCGCTTTAGGGAACCAGGCAACTCGGCCTCATTTCAGCACTTCTGCCCCTGAGTTGGGCGACCAGGGGCGTTTGGGGAACCGGGCGGACAGCGGCACTTTGCCTAATATTTGGCCGCTCCAGGGAACCAGGCAACTCGGCCTGACTTCAGCACTTCTCCCCTGAGTTGGGCGACCAGGGGCGTTTGGGGAACCGGGCGGACACCGGCACTTTGCCTAATATTTGGCCGCTTTAGGGAACCAGGCAACTCGGCCTCATTTCAGCACTTCTCCCCTGAGTTGGGCGACCAGGGGCGTTTGGGGAACCGGGCGGACACCGGCACTTTGCCTAATATTTGGCCGCTTTAGGGAACCAGGCAACTCGGCCTCATTTCAGCACTTCTCCCCTGAGTTGGGCGACCAGGGGCGTTTGGGGAACCGGGCGGACACCGGCACTTTGCTCTTTTTTTGGCCGCTTTAGGGAACCAGGCAACTCGGCCTCATTTCAGCACTTCTGCCCCTGAGTTGGGCGACCAGGGGCGTTTGGGGAACCGGGCGGACACCGGCACTTTGCCTAATATTTGGCCGATTTTGGGAACCAGGCAACTCGGCCTCATTTCAGCACTTCTCCCCTGAGTTGGGCGACCAGGGGCGTTTGGGGAACCGGGCGGACACCGGCACTTTGCTCTTTTTTTGGCCGCTCCAGGGAACCAGGCAGGTCGGCCTCATTTCAGCACTTCTGCCCCTGAGTTGGGCGACCAGGGGCGTTTGGGGAACCGGGCGGACACCGGCACTTTGCCTAATATTTGGCCGCTTTAGGGAACCAGGCAACTCGGCCTCATTTCAGCACTTCTCCCCTGAGTTGGGCGACCAGGGGCGTTTGGGGAACCGGGCGGACACCGGCACTTTGCTCTTTTTTTGGCCGCTTTAGGGAACCAGGCAACTCGGCCTCATTTCAGCACTTCTGCCCCTGAGTTGGGCGACCAGGGGCGTTTGGGGAACCGGGCGGACACCGGCACTTTGCCTAATATTTGGCCGATTTTGGGAACCAGGACACTCGGCCTCAGTTTGCCACTTCCCAGCCTGAAGTTGGACTTAGTCGTTTTTACAGCCGGCCCGAGAACCGGGCGGACAGCGGCACTTTGCCTAATATTTGGCCGCTCCAGGGAACCAGGCAACTCGGCCTGACTTCAGCACTTCTCCCCTGAGTTGGGCGACCAGGGGCGTTTGGGGAACCGGGCGGACACCGGCTTTTTGCCTAATATTTGGCCGCTCCAGGGAACCAGGACACTCGGCCTGACTTCAGCACTTCTGCCCTGAGTTGGGCGACCAGGGGCGTTTGGGGAACCGGGCGGACACCGGCACTTTGCTCTTTTTTTGGCCGCTTTAGGGAACCAGGCAACTCGGCCTCATTTCAGCACTTCTGCCCCTGAGTTGGGCGACCAGGGGCGTTTGGGGAACCGGGCGGACACCGGCTTTTTGCCTAATATTTGGCCGCTCCAGGGAACCAGGACACTCGGCCTCATTTCAGCACTTCTGCCCTGAGTTGGGCGACCAGGGGCGTTTGGGGAACCGGGCGGACAGCGGCACTTTGCCTAATATTTGGCCGCTCCAGGGAACCAGGCAGGTCGGCCTCATTTCAGCACTTCTGCCCCTGAGTTGGGCGACCAGGGGCGTTTGGGGAACCGGGCGGACACCGGCACTTTGCCTAATATTTGGCCGCTTTAGGGAACCAGGCAACTCGGCCTCATTTCAGCACTTCTCCCCTGAGTTGGGCGACCAGGGGCGTTTGGGGAACCGGGCGGACACCGGCACTTTGCTCTTTTTTTGGCCGCTTTAGGGAACCAGGCAACTCGGCCTCATTTCAGCACTTCTGCCCCTGAGTTGGGCGACCAGGGGCGTTTGGGGAACCGGGCGGACACCGGCACTTTGCCTAATATTTGGCCGATTTTGGGAACCAGGACACTCGGCCTCAGTTTGCCACTTCCCAGCCTGAAGTTGGACTTAGTCGTTTTTACAGCCGGCCCGAGAACCGGGCGGACAGCGGCACTTTGCCTAATATTTGGCCGCTCCAGGGAACCAGGCAACTCGGCCTGACTTCAGCACTTCTCCCCTGAGTTGGGCGACCAGGGGCGTTTGGGGAACCGGGCGGACACCGGCTTTTTGCCTAATATTTGGCCGCTCCAGGGAACCAGGACACTCGGCCTGACTTCAGCACTTCTGCCCTGAGTTGGGCGACCAGGGGCGTTTGGGGAACCGGG
>NW_028283491.1:7500-15000 GCF_059441005.1 Hippichthys cyanospilos
GCCTGGAGCGAGGCCGGGGCGAGCCGAAAGGCCGCCCGCTTTCTCTGGTCCGTGTTCGTTAAGCGGCCCGCCTGGAGCGAGGCCGCGGCGAGCCAAAAGGCCGCCCGCTTCTCCGGTCCGTGTTCGTGTTTAATATTCGGCCCGCCCGCTCGGAGCGAGGCCGGGAAGAGCGGCAGAGCCGCCCGCTTCTCCAGTCCGTGTTTCATAAGCGGCCCCCCCGAAAGGCCGCGGCGAGCGGCAAAGCCGCCCGCTTCTCCAGTCCGTGTTCGTGTTTAATATTCGGCCCGCCCGCTCGGAGCGAGGCCGGGAAGAGCGGCTAAGCCGACCGCTTCTCCGGTCCGTGTTCGTGTTTCATAAGCGGCCCCCCCGAAAGGCCGCGGCGAGCCAAAAGGCCGCCCGCTTCTCCGGTCCGTGTTCGTGTTTAATATTCGGCCCGCCCGCTCGGAGCGAGGCCGGGAAGAGCGGCTAAGCCGACCGCTTCTCCGGTCCGTGTTCGTGTTTCATAAGCGGCCCCCCCGAAAGGCCGCGGCGAGCGGCAGAGCCGCCCGCTTCTCCGGTCCGTGTTCGTGTTTAATATTCGGCCCGCCCGCTCGGAGCGAGGCCGGGAAGAGCGGCAAAGCCGCCCGCTTCTCCAGTCCGTGTTCGTGTTTCATTAGCGGCCCCCCCCCCCCACCCGGAGCGAGGCCGCGGCGAGCGGCAACGCCGCCCGCTTCTCCAGTCCGTGTTCGTGTTTCATAAGCGGCCCCCCCCCTTCCGGAGCGAGGCCGCGGCGAGCGGCAAAGCCGCCCGCTTCTCCAGTCCGTGTTCGTGTTTCACATTGCCGGGGAGCCAGGCACTCATTTGTGATAAAAGTGGCACTCTGTCATATTTTCAGAAAAGTGGGACTTTGCCATATTTTCGAAAAAGTGGGACTTTGTCATATTTTCGAAAAGTGGGACTTTGTCATATTTTCGAAAAAGTGGGACTTTGTCATATTTTCGGCTCCAAAAGCTCTTAAAATGCTGTTCCCTATATATGTGCCGATAGTGTTTTGGAGATCTGGGTCAAACCTCCGCATCTTTTTGGTTTGAGGGTAGAGGTGGGGGGTCAACGCAAAAGATGCGGGCACTTAGTCATTTTTTCGGTTGGGCGACCAGGGGCGCTGTTGGCACTTTGTCATTTTTTCGGCTGGGCGACCAGGGGCGCCGTTTGCACTTAGTCATTTTTAAGGCTGGGCGACCAGGGGCGTTGAGTGTTTGGGCGACCAGGGGCGCCGTTGGCACTTAGTCATTTTTTCGGCTGGGCGACCAGGGGCGTTGAGTGTTTGGGCGACCAGGGGCGCTGTTTGCACTTAGTCATTTTTTCGGCTGGGCGACCAGGGGCGTTTGTTTGCTGGGCGACCAGGGGCATTTTTGACACTTTGCCGTTTTTATGGATGGGCGACCAGGGGCGTTTGTTTGCTGGGCGACCAGGGGCATTTTTGACACTTTGCCGTTTTTATGGATGGGCGACCAGGGGCGTTTGTTTGCTGGGCGACCAGGGGCATTTTTGACACTTTGCCGTTTTTATGGATGGGCGACCAGGGGCGTTTGTTTGCTGGGCGACCAGGGGCATTTTTGACACTTTGCCGTTTTTATGGATGGGCGACCAGGGGCGTTTGTTTGCTGGGCGACCAGGGGCATTTTTGACACTTTGCCGTTTTTATGGATGGGCGACCAGGGGCGGCTAGTGGCTGGGCGACCAGGGGCATTTTTGACACTTTGCCGTTTTTATGAATGGGCGACCAGGGGCGTTTATTGGCTGGGCGACCAGGGGCATTTTTGACACTTTGCCGTTTTTATGGATGGGCGACCAGGGGCGTTTGTTTGCTGGGCGACCAGGGGCATTTTTGACACTTTGCCGTTTTTATGGATGGGCGACCAGGGGCGTTTGTTTGCTGGGCGACCAGGGGCATTTTTGACACTTTGCCGTTTTTATGGATGGGCGACCAGGGGCGTTTGTTTGCTGGGCGACCAGGGGCATTTTTGACACTTTGCCGTTTTTATGGATGGGCGACCAGGGGCGTTTGTTTGCTGGGCGACCAGGGGCATTTTTGACACTTTGCCGTTTTTATGGATGGGCGACCAGGGGCGTTTGTTTGCTGGGCGACCAGGGGCATTTTTGACACTTTGCCGTTTTTATGGATGGGCGACCAGGGGCGTTTGTTTGCTGGGCGACCAGGGGCATTTTTGACACTTTGCCGTTTTTATGGATGGGCGACCAGGGGCGTTTGTTTGCTGGGCGACCAGGGGCATTTTTGACACTTTGCCGTTTTTATGGATGGGCGACCAGGGGCGGCTAGTGGCTGGGCGACCAGGGGCATTTTTGACACTTTGCCGTTTTTATGGATGGGCGACCAGGGGCGTTTATTGGCTGGGCGACCAGGGGCATTTTTGACACTTTGCCGTTTTTGTGGATGGGCGACCAGGGGCGCCGTGTGGCTGGGCGACCAGGGGCGTTTGTGGGACCGGGCTGACACCGGGACTTTGCCTTTAATTCGGCCGCTCCAGGGAACCAGGAACGCCGGCCTCTGCTCAGCACAAGTCGGCCTGAAGTGGGACTTTGTCATATTTTAATCCTGGGCGACCAGGGGCGTTTGAGGGACCGGGATGACACCGGCACTTTGCCTTTAATTTGGCCGCTCCAGGGAACCAGGAACGCCGGCCTCTGCTCAGCACAAGTCGGCCTGAAGTGGGACTTTGTCATATTTTAATCCTGGGCGACCAGGGGCGTTTGAGGGACCGGGATGACACCGGCACTTTGCCTTTAATTTGGCCGCTCCAGGGAACCAGGAACGCCGGCCTCTGCTCAGCACAATTCGGCCTGAAGTGTGACTTTGTCATTTTTAAGGCTGGGCGACCAGGGGCACTGTTGGCACTTAGTCATTTTTTGGGCTGGGCGACCAGGGGCGTTGAGTGTTTGGGCGACCAGGGGCGCTGTTGGCACTTAGTCATTTTTTCGGCTGGGCGACCAGGGGCGCCGTTGGCACTTAGTCATTTTTTCGGCTGGGCGACCAGGGGCGTTTGTGGGACTTTGTCATTTTTTGGGCTGGGCGACCAGGGGCGTTTGACACCGGCACTTTGCCTAATTTTTAGCCGCTCCGGGGAACCAGGCAGGTCGGCCTCATTCCTGCACTTCTGCCCCTGAGTTGGGCGACCAGGGGCGTTTGGGGAACCGGGCGGACAGCGGCACTTTGCCTAATATTTGGCCGCTCCAGGGAACCAGGCAGGTCGGCCTCATTTCAGCACTTCTGCCGGTCAGTTGGGCGACCAGGGGCGTTTAAGGAACCGGGCGGACACCGGCACTTTGCCTAATATTTGGCCGCTCCAGGGAACCAGGCAGGTCGGCCTGACTTCAGCACTTCTGCCGGTAAGTTGGGCGACCAGGGGCGTGTGAGGAACCGGGCGGACAGCGGCACTTTGCCTAATATTTGGCCGTTTCAGGGAACCAGGCAACTCGGCCTGACTTCAGCACTTCTCCCCTGAGTTGGGCGACCAGGGGCGTTTGGGGAACCGGGCGGACAGCGGCACTTTGCCTAATATTTGGCCGCTCCGGGGAACCAGGCAGGTCGGCCTCATTTCAGCACTTCTGCCGGTCAGTTGGGCGACCAGGGGCGTTTGGGGAACCGGGCGGACAGCGGCACTTTGCCTGATATTTGGCCGCTCCAGGGAACCAGGCAGGTCGGCCTGACTTCAGCACTTCTGCCGGTAAGTTGGGCGACCAGGGGCGTGTGAGGAACCGGGCGGACAGCGGCACTTTGCCTAATATTTGGCCGTTTCAGGGAACCAGGCAACTCGGCCTGACTTCAGCACTTCTCCCCTGAGTTGGGCGACCAGGGGCGTTTGGGGAACCGGGCGGACAGCGGCACTTTGCCTAATATTTGGCCGCTCCGGGGAACCAGGCAGGTCGGCCTCATTTCAGCACTTCTGCCGGTCAGTTGGGCGACCAGGGGCGTTTGGGGAACCGGGCGGACAGCGGCACTTTGCCTGATATTTGGCCGCTCCAGGGAACCAGGCAGGTCGGCCTGACTTCAGCACTTCTGCCGGTAAGTTGGGCGACCAGGGGCGTGTGAGGAACCGGGCGGACAGCGGCACTTTGCCTAATATTTGGCCGTTTCAGGGAACCAGGCAACTCGGCCTGACTTCAGCACTTCTCCCCTGAGTTGGGCGACCAGGGGCGTTTGGGGAACCGGGCGGACAGCGGCACTTTGCCTAATATTTGGCCGCTCCGGGGAACCAGGCAGGTCGGCCTCATTTCAGCACTTCTGCCGGTCAGTTGGGCGACCAGGGGCGTTTGGGGAACCGGGCGGACACCGGCACTTTGCCTGTTATTTGGCCGCTCCAGGGAACCAGGCAGGTCGGCCTGACTTCAGCACTTCTGCCCCTGAGTTGGGCGACCAGGGGCGTTTGGGGAACCGGGCGGACACCGGCACTTTGCCTAATATTTGGCCGCTCCGGGGAACCAGGCAGGTCGGCCTCATTTCAGCACTTCTGCCGGTCAGTTGGGCGACCAGGGGCGTTTGGGGAACCGGGCGGACAGCGGCACTTTGCTCTTTTTTTGCCCGCTTTGGGGAACCAGGCAGGTCGGCCTGACTTCAGCACTTCTGCCCCTGAGTTGGGCGACCAGGGGCGTTTAAGGAACCGGGCGGACAGCGGCACTTTGCCTAATATTTGGCCGCTCCAGGGAACCAGGCAGGTCGGCCTCATTTCAGCACTTCTGCCGGTCAGTTGGGCGACCAGGGGCGCTTGAGGAACCGGGCGGACACCGGCTTTTTGCTCCTTTTTTGGGCCGCTTTAGGGAACCAGAAAACTCGGCCTCGTTTCAGCACTTCTGCCGGTAAGTTGGGCGACCAGGGGCGTTTGAGGAACCGGGCGGACAGCGGCACTTTGCCTAATATTTGGCCGCTCCAGGGAACCAGGCGACTCGGCCTGACTTCAGCACTTCTGCCCCTGAGTTGGGCGACCAGGGGCGTTTGAGGAACCGGGCGGACAGCGGCACTTTGCCTAATATTTGGCCGCTCCAGGGAACCAGGCAGGTCGGCCTCACTTCAGCACAATTCGGCCTGAAGTGTGACTTTGTCATTTTTTAAGGCTGGGCGACCAGGGGCCCTGTTAGCACTTAGTCATTTTTAAGGCTGGGCGACCAGGGGCGCTGTTGGCACTTAGTCATTTTTTCGGCTGGGCGACCAGGGGCGTTGAGTGTTTGGGCGACCAGGGGCGCTGTTGGCACTTAGTCATTTTTTCGGCTGGGCGACCAGGGGCGCCGTTGGCACTTAGTCATTTTTTCGGCTGGGCGACCAGGGGCGTTGAGTGTTTGGGCGACCAGGGGCGCTGTTGGCACTTAGTCATTTTTTCGGCTGGGCGACCAGGGGCGCCGTTGGCACTTAGTCATTTTTTCGGCTGGGCGACCAGGGGCGTTGAGTGTTTGGGCGACCAGGGGCGCTGTTGGCACTTAGTCATTTTTTCGGCTGGGCGACCAGGGGCGCCGTTGGCACTTAGTCATTTTTTCGGCTGGGCGACCAGGGGCGTTTAGTGTTTGGGCGACCAGGGGCGCCGTTGGCACTTAGTCATTTTTTCGGCTGGGCGACCAGGGGCGTTTAGTGTTTGGGCGACCAGGGGCGTTTGTGGGACTTTGTCATTTTTTGGGCTGGGCGACCAGGGGCGTTTGACACCGGCACTTTGCCTAATTTTTAGCCGCTCCGGGGAACCAGGCAGGTCGGCCTCATTCCTGCACTTCTGCCCCTGAGTTGGGCGACCAGGGGCGTTTGGGGAACCGGGCGGACAGCGGCACTTTGCCTAATATTTGGCCGCTCCGGGGAACCAGGCAGGTCGGCCTCATTCCTGCACTTCTGCCCCTGAGTTGGGCGACCAGGGGCGTTTGGGGAACCGGGCGGACAGCGGCACTTTGCCTAATATTTGGCCGCTCCAGGAAACCAGGCAGGTCGGCCTCATTTCAGCACTTCTGCCGGTCAGTTGGGCGACCAGGGGCGTTTAAGGAACCGGGCGGACACCGGCACTTTGCCTAATATTTGGCCGCTCCAGGGAACCAGGCAACTCGGCCTCATTTCAGCACTTCTGCCCCTGAGTTGGGCGACCAGGGGCGTTTGGGGAACCGGGCGGACACCGGCACTTTGCTCTTTTTTTGGCCGCTTTAGGGAACCAGGCAACTCGGCCTCATTTCAGCACTTCTCCCCTGAGTTGGGCGACCAGGGGCGTTTGGGGAACCGGGCGGACACCGGCACTTTGCTCTTTTTTTGGCCGCTTTAGGGAACCAGGCAACTCGGCCTCATTTCAGCACTTCTGCCCCTGAGTTGGGCGACCAGGGGCGTTTGGGGAACCGGGCGGACACCGGCACTTTGCCTAATATTTGGCCGATTTTGGGAACCAGGCAACTCGGCCTCATTTCAGCAC
The DNA here is from genome assembly GCF_059441005.1 of Hippichthys cyanospilos. NCBI lineage: Eukaryota > Metazoa > Chordata > Actinopteri > Syngnathiformes > Syngnathidae > Hippichthys > Hippichthys cyanospilos. The sequence continues at coordinate 13,929 of NW_028283491.1, forward strand.
TTCTCCCCTGAGTTGGGCGACCAGGGGCGTTTGGGGAACCGGGCGGACACCGGCACTTTGCCTCATATTTGGCCGATTTTGGGAACCAGGACACTCGGCCTCATTTTGCCACTTCCCAGCCTGAAGTTGGACTTAGTCGTTTTTACAGCCGGCCCGAGAACCGGGCGGACAGCGGCACTTTGCCTAATATTTGGCCGCTCCAGGGAACCAGGCAACTCGGCCTCATTTCAGCACTTCTGCCCCTGAGTTGGGCGACCAGGGGCGTTTGGGGAACCGGGCGGACACCGGCACTTTGCTCTTTTTTTGGCCGCTTTAGGGAACCAGGCAACTCGGCCTCATTTCAGCACTTCTCCCCTGAGTTGGGCGACCAGGGGCGTTTGGGGAACCGGGCGGACACCGGCACTTTGCCTAATATTTGGCCGCTCCAGGGAACCAGGACACTCGGCCTCATTTTGCCACTTCCCAGCCTGAAGTTGGACTTTGTCGTTTTCCCGGCCGGCCCGAGAACCGGGCCGTCACCGGCACTTTGCCTAATATTTGGCCGATTTTGGGAACCAGGCAACTCGGCCTCATTTCAGCACTTCTCCCCTGAGTTGGGCGACCAGGGGCGTTTGGGGAACCGGGCGGACACCGGCACTTTGCTCTTTTTTTGGCCGCTTTAGGGAACCAGGCAACTCGGCCTCATTTCAGCACTTCTGCCCCTGAGTTGGGCGACCAGGGGCGTTTGGGGAACCGGGCGGACACCGGCACTTTGCCTAATATTTGGCCGATTTTGGGAACCAGGCAACTCGGCCTCATTTCAGCACTTCTCCCCTGAGTTGGGCGACCAGGGGCGTTTGGGGAACCGGGCGGACACCGGCACTTTGCCTCATATTTGGCCGATTTTGGGAACCAGGACACTCGGCCTCATTTTGCCACTTCCCAGCCTGAAGTTGGACTTAGTCGTTTTTACAGCCGGCCCGAGAACCGGGCGGACAGCGGCACTTTGCCTAATATTTGGCCGCTCCAGGGAACCAGGCAACTCGGCCTCATTTCAGCACTTCTGCCCCTGAGTTGGGCGACCAGGGGCGTT